>NW_010287613.1:118761-151886 GCF_000700745.2 Antrostomus carolinensis
CAAGGCACTCTCCAGCCAACCTGCTGCTTCGGCACTGGCCAAACAGCTCTTTTGGTGTAATGGAGAACTCGGAGATGCCTCTTCTCTGGAGCTCCTGGTGTCATGCTACTGCCTTTCCTGCTGGGGTACGTTCCACTGCTGAGTTTTCCCAATTCCCCCCCCCAATTTACCTAGATAGTTGAACAGCACCAAGTCTTATATCAGGCTCTACAATTTACAGCCTCAAAGAATCAAGATCTCAGTTTTGTTTTGGTTTGGTTGTTTTGCTATAGACTTGAGGATGTATTCTCAATACAGCAATAGCTGGGAAGACTTCTCTTCCTTTTCAGTTTAGTGTCCCAAACAGTATTTTTCCCCTGCAACCTCTGTGGATTTTTAGAACATCTAAAAATGCAGCAATTGGCAGTGATGCAGTAGCTACTTAGATTTCACATTTGTATGCCCTTTTGATTTTTCTGTCACAGAAGAGCACACACTAATGCGGTGAGTTTATGTGAAGTTGCAGCCCCTGTAGAGCTCTTTGGAAAGGTCAGTCAGGGTGAGGTGGTGGACACGTGCTCTCTGAACTGCTTTCCATGTAGCTGCAGCTGTAGCGAATGCATCTATGTGTGTGTGATGAAGTGTTGGCACTCAGAGGATTTAGGCGTAGTCACAGCTCTCATTCCCCTTTTCTCTGAGCACACAAAAGCCATCCACATATGATCCCTGGAATGCAAAACCTGGAGTTCAGAGGCACCCACATGTCTCATCTCATTCTTCCCCACTGTTCCCTTATCACCTTTACAATCAACCACTACCTGGACAAGATAGTCATTATTTTCTCATTGCTTCCATCTTTCTTCTCCCCCCACCTTGTGAGAAACAAAATTTTAGAAAGTACTTAGGACTATTTGTCTCTTATTAATGAAGGGAATGGTCTCTGGTTTACAAATTACTGTTGTCGCTTGCTGCATATCCCACTCCTAGTATGTATTTTTAAAACCCTTTTGGTTTGCATTAACAAATTCTACTTTCCTAGTTCTCTTGGCAAGCCTGAGAGAATGTTTCTGGTTTTCCCTTCCCTCTTTTCAGTTTCAGTAACCAGCTCTTTTACTGTTGTTTTCAGACCTTTGATCAATCTCCTCTAACTGAACTAAATGGTCAACCTCTTCTTCTTTGAAGTGGCCCATTTATTTTTTTTTTCCTTCTAATTGGGAACATTCTTGTTGACTTTGTATTTTCCTGTGCGGCACCCAGAAAAAAATTAGATTTAGCTTTTTGCTTCATTCACAATAACTTATTACTATTCTTAAAATATATTTCTTTTGAGAGGCTTTTTTTTTTAAAAAAAAAAAAAAACATTAATGCATTCGTAAACCTCCTGGTGGTACCCATTTATGAAATTCCGTGAAACCACCTTCAGGTAGTTCACCCCCTCCTAAAGACCCTAAATACTTGTTCTGAAAGCAACATATTTGGTTCTGGGTATGAATAATGAATAGCAGCATTGTGCAAATTACTTTTATACTCTGGCTTCTGAAAATAAAATTTGTTGATGTGGTATGGGTGTATATATAGATAGACAGATCTGTTGGCCCACCCCTTCTGTGTTCCATGTTACAGAAGTTTGATTATCACATTATATTTGTTATCTGCAGTACTGCAGGGTGAGCTTATAAAAACCCAGCTGTCTCTGTGCTCTATAAATCAAAAGTAATGGCCAGATAATCAAAATTATGTTCCATTTCTAGAACATTCATTACTGGTGGCATTGTATAAAGCAGATATAAAAACAAGCAGTGTTTTTGTGCTAGGATGATTAGAGAGAATTACACTAAAAATGTAGAATCATTACTGGTATGTTTTGACTTGAAGTTAATAAAGAGCAGTTTGCTCAGCAAGGTTATTCTAAGACAAACTGGGAAATAAACAAAAATGAATCTTTTAGCCTGACCTGGTCAGGAAGCAATATTCAGTATCCTGCCTATCTTTCTGAGAACCTATTTTTCCTTATTTGGGCAGAATGAATGCAAACAAGAAAAACAAACAAAAAAAGTAAACCCAACCCTTAAAAACTCCTCATAGATTGGGAGAGGCAACTTCAAAGACATGCTCTGCTTTCGTGTCTCATAGCAGAAGAATTCTGGGCTATTGCAGAGTTTTTTGATCTTCCCATTTTCTGTGTGGCAAGAATTCACACTGACTAGAGCCCAAATAATCTGACTGCAGAGCATCTGAGTCGAAGCGCTAACTTTGAGTTAGTTGCTTTGGTGTTTCCTGTTGTTCCCTGTTGGTATGACTAATTAAGTATTCGCTGTTTCTGAGAAAAGACTTTAAAGCCTAAACTACTGTTTGGGGTGTAAAATATTCCAGTCTATGCTCAGGAGCAGGGAATTGTGCCTCGGTATTTTATCTGCTGAGTGAATGCCCCAATTATTATTTTGAAAATGGTCTCTTGAGTTTTGCCATGAAGATCTCTGGAGAGCTCTAGATTTTATCCTGAAGGAAACAGATCTCAAATCCTTTGCATTTATTCCCAAAATAAGCTGTTTTCTGGACATTCCCAGTCAGCCTGCAGCTCTTTGAAGGCAAGACTCAAATGGGAAGTAAGTTTTTATATAGGATGAGGACCACAAAGAAACATTTTGAGCAGAAACCTTCAGGCTTATCCTTCAGAGACTGGAAGACAATCCTTTGCTGAATAGCAGTCCATCAGGTCAAGTTCACATCAAAATTTTTGCCAATTTGAGGCTCAGTAGTTTCAGCATATCTAGTGGAGCAATGAATTGCAGAACATAAGTACAAGTGGTAGAATACAGCCCTTCGAAAATGGGTTCAGATACAAAGCTCCTGAGTCAATGGAGATGCTCCCATTGTGGATGCCCTCAAAGCAGCATTCAGCTCAGAGAAAACATTTATGTCTGTAATGTTCCTGCAGCCATGTATGATAGAATCAGAATTGTAGTGGTTGGAAAAGGCCTTTAAGATTATCAAGTCCAACTATAAACACTACCAATTCCACCTCTAAACCATATCCTGAAGCACCTCATCTACCCGTCTTTTAAATACCACCAGAGAAGGTGACGCCACCACCTCCTTGGGTAGCCTGTTTCAATGCTTGACTAACCTTTAAGTGAAGAAGTTGTTCCTAATATCCAATCTAAACCTCCCCTCATGCAACTTGAGCCCATTTCCTCTCATTCTGTCACTTGTTACCTGGAAGAAGAGACCGACCCCCATCTCTCTACAACGTCCTTTCAGGTAGTTGTAAAGAGCGAGAAGGTTTCCCCTCAGACATCTTTTCTCCAGGCTGAACAACCCCAGCTCCCTCAGCTGCTCCTCATAAGATTTGTTCTCCAGCCCTTTCACCAGCTTTGTTGTCCTTCTTGGGACACACTCCAGCACCTCAATGTCTTTCCTGTAGTGAGGGGCCCAAAACTGAACACAGTATATGAATGTAGTATACGAAACTAAACAACCTTGAATAACCAGTACTATAAGCATGAATGCATTTGTTTCAGAAAATAGAGACTAGCATAATAATTCCAAGTTGTTATGAACTGTCAGTTGATTTATTTTTTTAAAATGTCCTTTAATGACTTTATGTTTATTACAGCTCATTGTGTGAACACTAAGGCGTTACGTTTGCTGAATTCTGGACAATGCTGTGATGACAGGTGACCCTATTTAAATGAGCTTTTACAGAAATCTATTTCAGAACTGAGTATTTGGAAGATAATTTTGATGGCAATTTTGTTGGTTGGTGGTCTCCAACACCACTAGGCAGTTGGACCTTTAGTAGCTGCTACAGGAATATCAGATCAGCTGCCATTCTAGAGGAGAGGGAAAAGATCACTCCGTGAAATTAGATTCAACACTGCTCCAGTCATACACGTGGTAGTAAAAAAGCATAAAGAAAAGTGCTGGGTCATGAGCTAAATGCTGCGTACGTATTTATTGTAGCTCTGTGGGCCACAGTCCCTGTTCATTCAATACGCCTGGACAGTGATGATGATTTTACAAGGACAGGATACATAATCAGTGTCAAATAAAATATCAGTCTTCCCTGAAGATGATCACAAACTTATTTGTCCTCCCAACTCACATGAATATTCCATACTTATGCATATTTGTGCATCTTATCTGCAGGGGAGATTTTTTCTCCACCATCGAAAATCCTTGTGAGTCTTAAGTGTGATATTTTTTGTTACTTGAATATAACACTGTGTGGGAACCCCCACAAAAAAACAGGTCTGTGAGTGTCCATTTAATAAAGAGTATAATAAAATCAGAGTACAAAAGGACAAGTTCTATTAGTACCCCATTGACAACCAGTATATAAATTTGCCATTGCAGACAATTAAAGAGCTGTTTCATGATGGCATCATCTTGCTGTGAAACCTCTTAAAATTAATTAAAATTCTAAAAATGCAACAAAATGAGTATAATTTTGGAACTAGAGAAGTGAGGAAGAAATGGGCACTTATTCTGCGGTCATGAAGATTTGGGACTTGTGACCCCCCTCATTGAAAATGAAATTGCTAATGTCAACCCATTTCTGGCAGACAGCACCTCACACTGATTTTATACATAATTCAGCACAACTGACAACCTTTTCAGGACAAGCTGGAGACTGATATGTTATGGAGGCTAAATTGCTTCTCCCTTCTGGAAAAAGGGGTCTCTTGAGGCCATGATTTATGTTATGTGGTGTGACAGTTGGGACTGTGAAGAAGCAGGACTACATTATGGCTGATGTGGAGATACTCACAGTGCAGTAGTAGCACAGGAAAAAAAAATGCCTCCACAGAAATTGTTATTATCATAAGATACCAAAAACCCCCTTTTTTCTCCCTCTGTCTTGTCCCAAACTGTAGTAAAAGAAACTAGAGCACCTTACCCATGTTTAGTTTGGCATATAGAGTACCTGATGTATTGTCTGTTGCCGTCGGTCACAGGCGAGTCATGGTAAGCCTCATCAGCAGAAAAGAAAAGCTGATGGGAAAATAGCACAGTTTCCTTATTGATGCTCTTCTGCTTTTGCCACTGATTGTATTGCTCAGACAAATGAGCAGCTGTGGGATGCAACCTGGGCACGAAACTGAAATGTGTCCATTTCCTTTAGCTGTCCAGGTCTGAGCTTCCACTGCAGCTCCCAGATGGTTATGATGGGCTCTCTTCAGTGTAAGAGCAAATGGAAAAGTCCTTCTCTTGAAGCAGCTGCTAACCCCTCACCCTTGCTCATAGTACAGGAGTTTGTTTATTGCTCCCAGCCACCCTCTGAAGGGCTCCTTATACAGTGCCAGGGGCAGGCAAATGTGAAATAATAAGCCTAAGGGTGCATTTTTTTCTTCACCCTCTCATAGAAAGTCTTTTTGCTCCAAGAAGCACCACCTATGCCAAGCAGCCAGCACACAGCTGTGACCTGGTTTTGACCATGTAGACAGCCAGTCTCTGGCCACCACACAGCTCATGTAGAGTCAGAACCAAAACAGAACAAATTCTGTTCCGGAAATGGACGTCCCCAGAATTCCCACTTTGCTGGAGAAGTCTGTTATTTCAAAGTACTGGCAAAAATATCTCCACTGTTTGGGAACAATAGTAACTGAAACTCATTGTTCTATCTTATTTTCTCTTTTTTTTTTTTTTTTTCATTTATGATGTGAGTCAGTGATGAACACAGTCTGTATTTGTTGATGGTATGCAAAATTCAGTACATATAAGAAACCATTCTTACAGCGTAATCAGATAATTAGATGTTTTGTCACTGTCTTGCACAATTTAGTATAAAGTACTTTGACCAACAATATGGCAGCTCTTTCCAGCAAACTTTACAGGCTGCTTGTTGCAAGCTGTGAGTTAACTTTAATTGGGTGTCCTGAGATTTACTGCAAGGAAGGTAATATCCTCAGTACAATAGCAAGAAGCTACATCTTTTCACTGTTGTCAGTGTTGTAAATAAAGGCTAATTTTCCAACAGATTCAACTCTTTCTCCAGTGATCAGGTTTACCAAAAGAGGTATAACCTGATCCCGTAATTTCTGCAGACTCTGTAATATGCAAACATATCAGTGATCCAAGTGGCACTGTGTCTGAATGAGTATATAGGGGTGGGGGCTGACAAAGGGGAACTGCATTTTGAAATAACAACATAAATTTTATTGAAAGAGCAATGAATTGTTTGCCTTTTTATTTAGCCTTTACGATAACAAATAGAAATGATTTGGTTTTCCAGTCAGAGCTAGAAATAGGGAGGGGGAAAAAATCAGCCCAAAAGCTCAGTGTAATTTTTAGTCAAATGATGTTTGGATTAAACTCAATGCCATTTATTTTTATATACTGTCTTCCATACAGAATATTACAAAGCAGTTTACAGGGAGAGTCAATCATTGGAAGCTAAAGGGAAAAGGAAGGTTTTAAAAGCAAGACTAATTTGGTAGCTGGGAGGAATCAAGTTTTTTATTGGACTTCTGAGAGAAATTAGAAAAGATCCAGGTAAAACAGTATTTTTTTCTGTATTTTGGTAGGCAAAGTACTGTATTCAGCTGTGTTAGAAAATAGCACATTATTTTTAATGACGCCACCTCTGAATGGCTCATCTTGTCACAGGCAAGTTGGTGTAATCCAACCTAAGATCTGTTCCAGTTGAGCTCTGAATAGTAGCCCCATGGACTTCTGGCCATAATTAGGAAACAATTTCGCTGAGGTACTCCTTCATGCATTAATTACAAGCTTTTCCCTGTTGTTTCTTTTTAATAAAAACTGATGTCCTCAAAATATCATCAACTTGGTCCATTTTGAAGCTGAGTTTAAAGAAGATCAGAACAGAATGCTGTGATAGTGTTCTGGTTATATGGATGTGAACACATACAGACACACATATGTAGCATATTCTACTATTCAATATTTTGTATATCAGGGAAGCTTCCCCTATCTCTTCATTCAGTTTTACGTAAGTACTGAAACCATTCTGGCTAGGCTAATTTACATGAGCTGAGAATTTGATTTATTTCATTTCCTTCATATTTACAGGTGTCAATCAATTAGTAATTCCAAGTGTGTGGTTTTAGCAATGCTGGATGTAGAAGGGCCATCACGGTAACCGAACCCAGCCCTGGAATGATGGGTACCCATGGAGTCAGCGTTCCTGATGCCCAGACTCTCATGAGCACCCTAATACACAAAGTGCTTTCCACACCTTCAAAACACTCCAGGCAAAACAGAATTTTCACCTGATGACTCTTCTTCAGCTGAGAAAGTCCTTCCCTGAAAGAGTAAAGTAACCCCTACTGTACTGTATTACATTCACTAAGAGGTTTTTGTCTTACACTGACAGCTCAGCCTGGAATATACCTAAAGAAACAAAAGGGAAATGGATGTGGATCTTTTTCTTTTTCTTTTTTTTTTTTCTTTTGGCTTGCACTGGGCATGGAATAGTCTCAGAGCTCCCAAGCAGCACATTAGTGAACCATAATTCCCAGTTTAAAATCTTAACCAAATCAATCATGTGTTGCTGGTCAAATTCTTCAAATTCTTCTAACAGTTGTATGTATGAAGTGTTCCGTCAAAGAATTTGATGCATGAGTGTCAGCTTGGAGGGGAGACAGGGTCCTACCATAGCCTGGAAGCTGTTCAGCTGCTTTTGGGAAGGGAAAGGAGGTGTGAAGTGGTAGGGGTCAATTACATCCCCACTGTAAACAGAGGAAAGGAAAGAGAAGATGTGTGAAGCCGTACACTCTGATGGGCATATAGCAAGGCAGGGTGCTGCCTCTCAGACAGCACTTGCCAGGAGAGGAAGCAGTTCTCCATGCTGCACCCTGTTGAGCCGCTTTATTTCAATGTGTGGGTTGGAATGTGCTTTATTCTCACTGATTGTAAGTATGTGGTAGAGGATATTGTGATAGAAAACTGTTAGTCTAGCTCACGGAAGAGGCAAGAAGATGTAAAATGCTTTTTCTTTAATGTGGGTGATAAGAAATGCCTTTATCATGCATTCATTAACAGTGACATTTTAGGAAGTGCTGACTAGGAGATGCTATGCCTCAAGCTCCCTTCAAGAACAGTTTTAAATATTATTGCGATTGTGTTAATCTCTTTTCTAAATGACATCCTCTAGCCACACAGTATTCACACAAGTGTAACTTCATAGACCTTGATATTCATGCCATTACTGTGAAGCAAAACCATGACTGTTCCTGTAAGAGAATAACGGTGACCCAAGACTTAGATGGTATGTGATATTGTGTTACAAGACTTGTGGGTTATTATGAACCTAAAAGCAAATGCTTGCCTCACCCTCAAAATTGCCCTTCAGCCTGAAGATGGTTTTTTTTCATTCACACATTTTCACTTAAAAATATGGGTGTCTGTTGCAAAAGTTTGAAGCACTTGGGAGACAAAAATGTTTGATGATAAAAATCAAATAAGAGCATGCTTATGATGAACTTTCTAGTTCAGAAATTTCAGAAATTTACTGGTGCCTCATATGTGCTCTGTGGCCACCCAGATTATCTTGTAAGGCTAAAGATGCACAAATAAACACAGGATATCTCCATTCACTTCTGCCACCTATTTATTCTGCTGATGTTTCAGCACTCACTTCTCTGTCTCCTGTGATTTCATTGTTTTTCATACTAGTGACCTTCCAGCTTTATCTGATGCATCCAGTACAAACCACTCTTTAGGAAGCTGGTAGGGCTCTGAATTACTTATTCAGGAGGTCAATCATAGAATCATAGAAACATAGAATGATTTGGGTTGGAAGGGACCTTAAAGATCATCTAGTTCCAACCCCCCCTGCCATCAGCAGAGGGACACCTTCCACTACACCAGGTTGCACAAAGCCTCATCCAGCTTGGCCTTAAACACTTCCAGGGAGGGGGCATCCACAACTTCCTTGGGCAACCTGTGCCAGTGTCTGACCACCCTCACAGTGAAGAACTTCTTCCTAATATCTAATCTAAACCTATCCTCCTTCAGCTTAAAGCCATTTCCCCTTGTTTTTTCACTAACTACCCTTATGAAAAGTCCCTCCCCAGCTTTCTTGTAGGCCCCTTCAGGTACTGGAAGGCCGCTATAAGGTCTCCCTGGAGCCTTCTCTTTTCCAGGCTGAACAGCCCCAAGTCTCTCAGCCTGTCCTCATAGGAGAGGTGCTCCAGCCCTTGGATCATCCTCATGGCCTCCTCTGGACTCGTTCTAGCTGCTCCATGTCTCTCTTGTGTTGTGTTAAACCAAATCCTTTAACAAGAAAACAAGACACTCATGAACTGGCTCTTGTTCTCAGCCTGCTGTTTTTCTCTTAACATTCATCTCGCTGTATTTTGACAATAAATCAAATTTCTAAGATTTTCAGAGGTGTCCTTGATGGCCACTACATTCCAAGCTAAATACTATTTTGTAGTTTGAAAAAGAAAAAAAAATGTATTGGATTTATATAGCAAGGTTTTGGTAGCAGGGGGGCTGCAGGGTAGTTCTGTAAGCAGAGACCAGGAGTTGCCCCCATGTCAGACACAGCCAGTCCCAAACAGCTCCAAAACAGACCTACTGCAGCCCAAAGTCGAGGTTCTCAGTGATGCTGTTGCATCTCTGTGATAATATGTTTCAGAAAGGGTAAAAAACACTGTGAAGCAGCTGTGAGAGAGGAGTAAGAAAATGTGAGAGAAACAACCCTGCAGACACCAAGGTGAGAAAGGAAGGGAGGGGAGCTGGTGCTCCAAGCATCTGAGCAGTGATTGCCCTGAAGCACCTGGAAAAGACCACAGTGTAGCAGACTGTCCCCTGCAGCCCATGGAGGACCATGCTGGAACAGATGAACATGCCCTGAAGGAAGCTGGGGCCCATGGAAAGGAGATCTCACAGGAGCAGGTTTTCTGGCAGGGTCTGTGGCCCATGGGGCATCCACGCTGGAGCAGTTCTTGAAGAACCACAGCACGTGGGAAGGACTTCACAATGAAGCAGGGGAACAGAGTGAGGAGGAAGAAGCAGCAGAGACAAAGCGTTACGGACTGACCACAAGCCCCATTCCCCATTCCTCCCTCCCCTCTTCCTCCAGTAGAAGGATCAGGAGTGAAGGAATGAAATTGAGCCTGGGAGGAAAGGGGGCTGGGAGAAGGTGGTTTAGTTTTGTCTTTGTTTCTGACTATCCTCCTCTGTTTCTAACTGGCAATAAATTAAATTATTTTTCCCCGAGTTGAGTCTGGTTTTCCCATGTCAGTAATTGATGAGTGGTGAAACACTGGAACAGGTTGCCCATAGAAGTGATAGTGATAGAAGCCACATCCGTGAAAACATTCAAGGTCAGTTTGGATAGGGCTCTGAGCAACCTGATCTAGTTGAAGATGTCCCTGCTCACTGCAAGGGGGTTGGACTAGATGGCCTTTAAAGTTCCCTTCCAACCCAAACCATTCTATGATCCTATGATCTCGCTGTCTGAATCTCAACCCTGTTTTATTTTCTCACCCATCTGTTGAGAAAGGAGAGTGAGAGAGCAGCTGGGTGAACAGCCAAGGTCAACCCACCACAAAAGCATATAACCAATAATATTTGAGTGGTCACATCACTGCATCACTAAGTTTTCAAAGTATATATAGAAACAGACAAACACACTCTCCCCTTAGTTTTCTGAGCTCTATGCAGCACAATTAGTGAAATACTCTAGGAATTTTGCAACCTCAAGAATCTGAGAGAGGAGAAGCCAAAAAAAAAAACCCCAAAAAACCCACCCTAAAGGGAAGCTGATGAAACAGAACCAAGGAATTGATAGGTTTAAAAAAAAAGCAAGTGGTTTAGAGCTGTAATGAGGAAAACAAGCCCCTAGTTCAAAAGCAACTGCTTTCTTGTCCATTTACAGGATAATCAATATCTCATCCTAAAGCATCTGTGAGCAGATATAAACAAGAAAGAATGCTTTATTCTAGAAAAGACTTGCTGACCAAGCCCAAGCTCCATCAGAAATGGAAGCATAAATAACTACAGAATATTGATAATGATTCTCAGGGAAAAAGAGCTGAATAAACAGCACTGAATAAAATGTAGAATTGCATTTTATCTTTCTGTTTTCTTGTAAGCCTCTGTGCTAGCAGACGTGAACAGTGTCTGCCTCTAGCATTTGATCAGAATTCTTTCTCAGTCAGCCTTTTCTTGTTTCCCTCCCTTATTTTAAGCATAATTATCAGATTGATAAATATGTGCGTCAAGCATAACATTAGCAGAGCCTGTGTTCTGAATTACTGTGAGATTGGTGCTTTTAGGGAACAGAAACAATTTAGGACCAGAAAATGAACGTCTCACTGAACAGATTATCTTTTTCAGCTAATAATAGTTCTTATAAAATACCATTTTGTGTAAGATAGAGACCAACTTGCACACTCTCTGTAAAAAAGAGTGGAAAATGTTCCCTACAGTACTCGCGTATTATGAAATCAATTTTGCCTTAAAGGACACTTTTCAGAGGAGGTTCAGTCCCAAAGTAGGTCTGTATGTTGCTGTGCTCCTTATATATTTATATCACGGTGAGCAGTACAAGCACCCAACAGTGCTCCCATTTCAGGCCCTGTGTAAAATTAGGCTTAAATTCACAGTAGTGATAATGGACAGTGAATTGTTCAGATGCAGAGAATTTCTGTCTTGCAAGTTTCAGTTAGACTCTATAATGCACTGGCTTAAGCCAAGCATCTAACTCTTTCAGTAGGTCAAGGTACGCTTCCTTTGCAGCTCCTTGATAGACTGCTAGTCAATCTGCTTTTCTACTCCACAAAACAAGGCTCACTTTCCACACCAACACTCCTAAAAAATATCTTCTCCTCCTTAGTACCACAGAATTTCCTGAAGGAGTTCAGCCTGCTTCTCAAAAGCCTCTCAGGGGGTGACAACTTTATTGCCAAGGGAAAAAGATGAACCATCTGAAACAGCATGCATCATTCAGTGAACTCAAATCTTGTACACAGTCTGCCGCTGGGCAGCACGATGGGAGAGCAGGGTGGCAATCAGCCAAGCAGCAGCTAGATCCATGTTTCTCATGTAGAGCTCCTTCCCTTCATTTTTTGTCTTGTCAGACTGGCAGTGACAAGAGCTGCTCCGTAGTGCCTTCCAACCCTCTTGGTGCCTGCAGCATAGAGCTGGCTGGCGGTGCTGGGTGCTGGGGCTGAGCTGCTCTTAGGTGGTGAGGGTGCCAAGCTGAAAGCTACCTAACAAACATGAGAACAACAAGTTTCTGAATGGGACCTGTGCTGGCTACTCACAGGTACCTTTTGAGTCTCAAAACCAACTGATCTTAAGCTGCTTGCTGTAAGGAGTAGAGCATTTCCAACCTAAGCCTTTCACAGGCCCATTACACTCACATACTGTGCCTAGAGGTGTTAAATGGTCCAGCCACAAAGCCTTGGACAGGCCTGAGTTGCAAGACTGGGAAAAAAAAAAAGTGTCTTGGATGTACTAACATCACATACAGGACTGTCCTTTGGAAGGTTTCCACTCCTAGCTTGGGTGGGTAAGGAGGGTAGGTATTTTAGCAAAGAAATACTATGCATTCTCAACCACCAGGAAACTGTCCACAAGCTTGTATACCTGATTTAAGGCATTGTCATGTGTTACAGAAACAAGGAGAATATACAGCAATGCTGTCCCTGCTCCAGAAATGTTTTTTCAGTCTATGTAGGTTACATTCAGAAGCTGTACACACTTCTGTTGCCTCTGCAACCATACAGACTATATTATTGCACATGTTTTCCAATTATCCAAGTTCTCTGGGAACAGAAGGTCAGCAGACCATTCTAGATAAATATTTTTGTCACCTTGTGCGTGATAACTAAGCTTGCCAAAGGGTAAACAGCCATGATTTCATCATCAATCTTAGAATGACAAGGTTCTCAAGTGCATGGAGCTCATGGCATGCTGCTTCAATGATAGGGGCAAAAGACAAGCATTGACAAATGGAACAGAGGGTGATATTTTGATTGATTGTTTGCATAGGAACTTATTGGTGAGGCCTGAGAACTTTGATAAAATGCAAAGATTAAGATACAGAATTTGAACTAGAAAATGTATGTTTCTGTTGCAGGTCTGGGGAGATTTGTGGATGGAAGAGTTTTGAACAGTACAAAAAAACCCTTTAAAGTCTCTAAGAAAGGAGTAATTCCAAATGCAATAATAAACTAATTAAGCACTATTAGAAATACAGTGAAACTAGCAGTGAGCACTGCCTCCCACAAGCAACCCACTGTCTTAAATAAGCACTTAAATAATCCCCATGTGGATTTCGGTACAATTTTTTCTGACCTTTCTTTAAAGACCACCAACAGAGTAATTGATTATGATTGGTCAACCTATGCGAATTGGCTCTAACCTAAAGTCTGCTCTCTTTATTTCTTTGCCTACTTTATTCCTCCTTATTTTTAAATAAAGTTATCCTTTTAGGGGATTTTTTTCTTCATCAAAAGCTGCTGCATTTTTCTATCCTCTTGTAGCTATTGTCTCTTCTTTTGTTCTCCCCAAAGCTTTTGTAGCCAACTCCTGATATTTAAAGTTTTTTCTTTGTGTGAATCAGCTTTTAAAACCAAAATCTTTGCTGGCTCTCCTAAAAATCAGTCTAATGCCTATTAAAAAAATGGTGGATGGGATTTACTCCCTGTATAGCTGCAGTCACATTCAACATATCTTGAGGGAGGAATTTTTTTCTTTTATATTCTAAGTGTTTTCCTCTAGCACTGCTGCTGTATCTGGGCCAAGAGTTGAGTATGTGTACTGAGATTGATAGAGATAAGGGATTTTATCCTTGAATGTGCAGCTCTGCCTTTTAGAGCCTGCAAGATCTGTACTGTTGAATAAGGACTGCAAGATCAGATGAGTCAAACTGAAAATGCAGACATAGCGTGCGTGTCCAGCACAGTTATTCTCTTTCTGGATTTCCCTCTCTTTAAGAGAAAGATGACGATCCTTCCCTACAATATCAAATATTCTTATGAACTCAACAAACTGCTGCTGACAACTATAGCCACCACACACAAAAAAGATCTGTCAAAAAATAACAGATTTTGGAGTAGTAATTCTTCAGTTCTAATTCATACCTTTAAAGAAGGGTGATATATGCAGCTGCTTTGCTGTCAAAGACATGGAGATTTGGAAGGTACTTTTTTTTTTCCTCTCCCACATTTAGCATATGCTTTAACTATGCATAAGACTTTTCCAGGGTGGAGGGAACAAGAGAGAAGGAGGAGGGGCAGAGAGGAGGCAAAATTGTCTTCCTTTCTAAGATGCAGTCTGAAGTGATTATAGAAATACTCATGTTAGCTATAAATATTTTTTAAGGTAAGACTTGTTCATATCAATCAAAACAGAGTGGCAGCAGCAGAGTGAATTTGCTTCAAGTAGTTCTGCTTTGCAGAATCCGATGCAGCCCTTTGATATGTTTGTTCAATTGCAGAGGGACCCTAATGTCACAGGCACAGCTGGTTTCCCACTCAGCTGCCACACACAACTGTGGGAGGGCTCTCCACCACTGCGGGTGCCTCTAACATCAGTACTACAGGTCTTCCAAAGCCTGGACCCATGGCCTCTCTCATTTTATCTCTATCTTACTGAGCTGGTAAAGAAACTGTTCATAAGTTTTCTTTTTTAAACTTAATTACTAACTTCCAACAATGGTGATTCCAAAAAAAGTAACACCTTGGGAACTAGCCCTTTTGAAGGAAGGTGGTGTAAACCTACTGATGATAGGGGCAAGTGAAGGGTGGTCGTGGAACCAGGAGAGAGCTGGCCAAAGAGGCGAAGGTGCTGAATGACATCCAGGTGGACAACGCTGCAGAGTTAGTCATCCGCAGAAGCAGAGTGGTGGGAGAGGCATGGGAAATTCCAATCTTCTGCCTTCTGTGGTAATCTTAACCTGTTATACCCAGTGTTAGACCTACTATACTATTTCCTCTGACACCACTGCCAACCATTGTATTGCCTCCAGTGAGAATACAGCTGGGCTGATATTGAGCACATTGAAAAATCTTACCCTGGAAAGTAACATTTGAAGCACTTAATTTTGATTTTGTGGATGAGCAGTCTTTATTTGCATCTCTTTGGGTTGCAGCTGTCTAAAATTGAAGCACTGCTAGTTTTCTGACAAGAGGTTTATGACTACCGTCTTTTTAGGTTAACTGTAAAACATCAGGAGAATTTTGGTATCATTTTTCCGCCTTGAGTAAAACAGAAAATGTAGAAATTAATATTTTTGAAGTTGCCTTTTTATTTAAAAATTGTTCTTATTGCAGATATGGAAGCAACAATTTTGGCAAGTTCTGACAGTATATGAATTGTTTTGCACCTCCTTGTGTAGTATAAGGCAAATGAAGAGATGGCTGTATATCATTTTTATCTATAGCTGGTGATAGTCAATAGTTGCCATAGAAAATAGTTTGTTTGTATGTAACAAATGTTAACTGTTCTCTGTATAATTTTTATCTATAGCTGGTGATAGTCAATATTTGCCATAGAAAATAGTTTGTTTATATGTATGTAACAAATGTTAACTGTTCTCTGTATTTGTCATAAGCAGTTTTGGTCATTCTGCAAGGTCTGAATATTTAACAGCTTAATAATGGGACTGGTACAGAGCTGCAATATCCTAGACTGACTCTTTCTTGGCTTGGAGGTGATAGACTACAGCTTTGCAGTGCAGGATCCATCCTCTCTTGAGCACTGCTAAAATTCCACAAGGGAGGAGTTGGGAACCACTGTCACTTGTGATGAAGAGTGGCAACCTCAGGTGTCCAAGTAAGTCCAACATGCAGAAGTAGTGGCACAGAAAGTCTATCAGCTGATACAAAGCTCTGAAGCACCTTCAGATTCTGTGTGCAAATTAGCCCTTAACCATACAAAGCCATAAATCAAGGACTAACCTTGAGAACAGCCTGGGACATGCTCAAAGCAGGACTATCAGACACAGGAAGGGCAATAGGGTCTCTTTTCTGAAAAGTATTGTAAATTCTCAAGATACAGTGTGCCATCATCATCAACTAGGTACACCTAAGAGTGTGTTCAATGTCAAATTTAGCAAGAGAAGCTTCTGCATGTCATGCAGCCACACTGTCAGACTGCTTATACCTTCCCACCTGAAAGCTGCTCTTTGAAGTGTTGTTTTATCACTTCCTCCCCGCAGCTGTGTAAATGCTACAGTCTGGTGTTCCAGCACAGGAGAAAGGACTTGAAGAAGAGGCGGTGTGGAGCACACTAATCATTCAGTGCGTAAATGTGTCAGCAGTGGAGTGCATTGAAAATTATCTGTCTAGGAAGAGTCCTAAGAAAAATAGAGCTACTCAGGTGGTCTGCAGCTCCTCACAAAGCTCTTAAATCCCCTCCTCAAGATGCTGCAAAGCAAAGAATTTGCATCTTTGGAATATGGATTTGGGAATGAAGTATGCTCAGGAGAAAAGGTTACAGAAACCAGTGCAGTTGTTTCCAGTCTCAATTTGAAATATGTAACACGGTTTTAGCAGGCAGACAGACAGAGCTAGTTAGTAAGTTAGTAACAGGCCTTTCTTGGCACTCAGAGGCAGACCCCAGATTGTGGCTGCCATTCTAAAATGCTGCAACAGATATTAATAAATCATAAGCACAGAAAAACTGCAGTAATCCATATTACTTGTGCCATCCATATAATGGGCACTTACAAGGCCAGAGAAATTGTAGAAAAGATAACAGGTTTGCCAAGTTGTTCAGAATTCACATCCACATATTTTTAACTCGACATAGACAAAAACATCATACACGGCAAAAAGTAAGTAGATACATTGCACTAAAAAGTGGTCATCAGCCTCTCTAGGAGCGATCCAGGCTAAATCCAAGATGCAGGTGGCATAGTCTTCACTAAGACCAATAGCCAAATTCATACATAGGGCTGAAGCTAGGTATAGCAAACTTTTCTGTGTACGTTTAACCAATGTTCTTACATTAACAGAAGGATCAAACTGTAACAGAGAGATGTGTTTTACCTTAAAAATCACCTATGATTTATAGTGATCTCCTAGCTAATTATCTGACAGTCAGGATGGGAATAGCTGTGAAGAAGATTATTTGTTTGAACTAGATAGCTAGAAAGGTTTGGCAGAGGGGAAGGGTACTTTGCTAATTGTCCTTGCTTTTGTTAAGTTTAAACCAAGAGAGATGCATCAGGACATAGAGCTGATGATAAGCTGAAAATGTCACTGTAATAAAAAATGAGTCAGAAGAAAAAGCAGGCTTCAGATTGCTTTCTCGGCCACCTACCCAATTAAAACTGGGCACGTTAAAAAATCATCAGATATTCACTCTAACAGCTGTAGACACTCAGGAAAAATTCAGTGTGATCCTAGTACTTTAATCATACTATTGATCTCTCTTTATCTATATAATTGTTGTATTTTGTATTCACTTTTTTCTGTGGGTTTTTTTGCACAACCTGCTAAGTGATTACATTCAGCCTTTGCATGAAATATAGGGGGCCAAGTCTATGCCCTTTTGTACAGCTACAACCAGCCCACACAGCATTCAAATGGCCATCTTTTGCTGGTCATGTCATGTGTGAGTGCTAAGATATAGAAATATCCCTTAAAGTGTATTCTCCCTAAGTCAACACAAGAAGAGACAAGAGACCGAAACAAATAGATAAGTTCTATCTTACATTCCTGAGGAAAAAAAATGTAATAAATTACAGAAATGGTATCACAAGAATGAAGATAGCAAGTGAATAACTGCAACAAATTATTTTAGTACCACTAATTTATGTTTCTGGCTAAGAACTATTTCACATTTTTGGTGCAAAGAAGCCTTTCTTAAACATCCAGATCACCTATTTCTTTAGTTAAGATCTGAGGTCTAGCAATACAGATTTTGTGGCATTTTTAATAAACGCTTCAGCAGACCATAAAAGATCAAAACCAACAAGTAGGATAGTTGTACAAGGAGACTGTTCTGTTCTGTTTACACATCATGTAGAAGACATCAGAAAACGAAGTCAATTTAAGAACAATTCTCTTCCTCTTAATGCACCAATCAGGGCCTGAAATTATTCACTTTAAATTCAGTAAAAAAGCCCCATTACCTTTAATGAGTGGCTTCAAGTTCCAAATGTAGTAGTCACTAAAATGTCAATATTTACAGTTGCCACCAAGAAACATCAAACTGTTACAGCACTCCCCTATTGATAACCTATAACTAGCTTTCCTTAGTTAACACCACATGGTAAGTACAGGGAATAGTAGTCAAAGCAGGGATAACAAAACATTTGATGAAATCCAGGCACTGAAATCCACAGTGCCTTTCTCTTCAGAGGCACTCAAAATGCAGTAGGTCTACAGTGGCGCAGTTAAGTATCTCCCACATAGATAAAATAATTAAGTCTACATCAATGATTTGAAATAACAGGCCATTGTCAATGGGGTCAGTGTTGTGCGCTTTGAAGAAGAAAGAACCTGAGCTGCACCATGCCATTTATTTTCCATAAATGCTTTGGCTTTGCCATGCTATTCTTGCATCTGTAGAAGCCCATTATCCTGAGAATATTCTGTTCCATTGACAATTATCTCTTAATTATTTCTGTCCTTAAATAGATACTACTTTGAGGATTTTTCGTTATGCCATGCAATTTTCATCATGGAAGCTCCTTTAACTTTCACTGACAGGAGTGCATTTTTATATTAACCCTTACAAGTACCCAGCAATACCACCTGGGAGCCAACAATCTGGTAGAGTTTTGATAGGTGCAATAGGATGATCACTGTACAGAGCCACTGCTTGGGAACTAAGTGATTTGTATTTAAGCAGTCAGCAGGGACAATAGAAATCCCAGGACTCTGAAGAAATGAGTAGATTTAGGCTTTTCCCACATGCTGTGTTCTCAATAATGCGAGCTTTCACTAAAAGAAAAAAACAAAACTAAACAAAAAAAACCCCGCTCAACCTCCCTTCTCCCAAACTTCTAGCCCTTCCAATTGCAAAAATAATCTTCGCTATGTAAATCCCATCAGCACTGTTTTGTTGAGTCTGCAGCCAGGCAGACTGAAACAATGGCACCCAAAGAGCCCACAACTCCCCAGTTGCATCTTAATGGGCTGTTTGTTAACTTCAAAGCTGACCATTTAAATGCTAACATTATTAGGCAAGTAATCCAAAACATAAGCACCCAGCTTGAATCATTAGCATTTAATTACCTAACATTTTCTCTTGTTTAATCTACAACGCTGTGCAAACTGGTCCTAATTTTTGTTTTGAACAGCGGAGCACTCACAGTTCATGTCTCCCTATGTGGAGAGACATCTCTCGTGAAGAAAAAGAAACTATTTGAGCTGGCAAATACATGGGTCTTTTAATGCCACGAACAATGCAGTTTTACTCTAAAGTTTTCTCGGAATTTATTTGATTTATTTAGGTTACTTCTACTGACCGAGATCCTTGTTACCTGTTCTGGACCAAGACTGTTGTTAAGAAGCAAGCGGAAGATTTAGCTGCTAATGAAAGAGCTCAGAGTCGTTTCCCTTCTTCTTTCTTCGAGCAAATGGCGGGAGGGGGGGGAGTTTCTACTGCTTTTTGCTTTTTCAAGGTAGTGTAAAGGTCACTGACAATAGCTCCCCTATAGATGCCAGTGTGTGACATTTTACCTGAATATAACAATATCATGTTTTGATAAGCTACAAAAAAATTTAAATTCCTTTCAAGATAAAGCTGTTTCTAAAACGTGACTTGTTCCTTAAAATAAAATACAGCATTTAACTCTTATCTTATGAATCTTACTCAAAGCTTAGAGTATGTCCTGAATGTAAAAGACTACAGAAAGATAAAGTAAGACTATTCATGTAAAATACATACAATGAGACCTGGACAAAGACACATTAATATCTATAAGCTGATGATCAAAGTAAACAGATAATTCAAAGTTGCCTTTTTTAACAACTGAGTTCAAGCCTTGTATACGAGGCGAGATATTCCATCCAAATCCACAGAGACATACCCCCTCACCAAACAATATTCCCCAAATTCCTTTTTTTATTACTGAGAGGCTCCTCGTTGTGCATGTTAGAGGCAAGGTAAGTCCCCAGCAACACTGAAAGTGCCTACGCTAGTGCCAGGCATAGCGGCACCAGCAGTCAATAGTCAGGGCTTCCCTGAAATAATAATTCTGTTTTTCCTGGGCAAAGATTCTCATTCAAGGCATTGGTACCAAAAAGTACCATGAGACATTTTTACATGTACTTTTTACATGATATGTTCATACAGAAACTAATTTATGGAATATTATTTTATATAAAGCCTGTAAAACTCCCTGGATTCACCATTACACAATGTTAGCCTGTGGACACTGCACTGATCCATGGTGAAGAATTGGATAAAGAACTGTTCTCATCTCTGGATCAAGAAAACATTACTAGGCAGATTCAGCATCCAAAGAAGTTACGAGGTGGAGCAGCCAGCTATTCTTCAAGATCACCCAAAAAAGCTGAAGATGATCACTGTAAAAAAAATTGGGAAAAAAGATATGGAGATGAGTGACTGCAGTACTGTAGTTTGGGCAAGAACCCAGGAAGAAGTAAAGCAAAGAGGATGGGAAAGCACAAGCTAGGATCCTAAGGGCTGGACAGCAAACCGATTAAAGTTGTACTTTGTCCCTGGCTGCCTGTAGACCTTTATCTTTCTCTCATCCATAACAAACAATCAAACAAATCCCTCTATCATTCTGTAGCCACAATCAAACAAATCCCTCTATCATTCTGTAGCAAGACACTCTGAGTGGCAGCCCCTTTCCCTATTCCCAGCTATGGCTTTCTAAAATCTCTTGTGTTGTTCTCCAGGCAAAAAAATAGGCTGAATTTTGTAAACTTATCTCAAGCTCTGGTGGTTTCACACCAGTTTGGCCATTTCCATTACAATGACATCTTCAATCCACTCTTCCAAACACAGTCATGGGAATTTTATGGATCATCGTGTTGAAGTTGTAGAGTATCATAATATTGCAATGCAATAATGGAGGGTACCAGCAGATGGTGACATATGTAAATTGCTATAAGGATTATGTGCAACAAAAGAGTCTTTAGAAGGTGCAGACACTCTACATGGTTCTGCTTCCATTTCTTGTAGTGCTTACAAAAAAATATATATATATCTTTGTTTCATTATTTCTAACTTGGCCTGCTACAGCTGGTGGCAGCTGTTTGGGGACTTTTTTCTACCACTCAGATAATTTTGTTTGGCATTGATGCCTAAGTAGCTGCTGCAAAACATCTTAGAAACTCCTACAGAGTGTGTCTACATTATGTTTTTTTGCTGAGTATTTTTTTTTCCTTTGGAGAAGTTATTACCAAGTGCACTGTTTACTGTTTATTGTCAATATCACAGGGGAACCAGAATGCAAAATAGATGGCTGTAATAGCCACAGGGTAGCACATTGGGGGCTAGCAGAGGAGAAATGCTAATTCCCATTGCCATTGCCTGGCCCAGATGGTCAGGACTTCAGTATACGATAGTTTGAAATGCTATTATGAGTACAAGCTAATATCGATTCTACAGAGAAGACTTTGGCAAATCTATTACCAGCTCTTTTAAATTGCACCTCACTAACAATTTAGGGTAGTCATTCAGCCAGAGAAAAGAAATACAGCTCTGGGCTTGCTGAACTCTTCTCTGAGTTGACCTTAGGAGGGAAAAAACTTTGCAAAGTCACATTAGTGCTTTTTCTTGGCAAGAATGAGATGCAGATCTGTTCTGCAGAAATCACTTGCTCAAGCAGTAGCCCTGTCCTTGTACACCATACAGATCTAGCTCACTCATTCAGTGGGAAAACACTTGTGGCCACTGAAGGTGTAACTGCCCCAGCTGCTTATTGTAGCCCATCCATTGGAGGCTTTCACCTCAAAATAGAAAGGGCCACATGTGGCCCTTCCACAGCTCTCCAGCAGTCCAACCCTTCCTCCCTGGTGGATCAGATGAACACATAGGACTGTGAAGTGGGTGCCACTGAGGCACAGGAATGTTCTCTGAGGCCTTAGGGGTGGACGACTGGGAGGCAGGGTGGGCAACTCAAGGCACCAATCATACCCTTGTGGCAAACTGGTCCCAGCTCCTCTGTTGGAGCTTTGCGAGGTTACGGTGGTGCTGCCCATGGGATTGTTCTTTTCTGCTAACACCAACTAGTGCCGTTCAGAAGCAGTAAAGAAAATAAAGCAACTAGGCTGAGGTAGTTGAGGAACAAATAAGGTTTGCTGAACCAAAGGAAGGTTTGTGTTCCTACCAAGTGTTGTCCCACATATTCAGACTAAGAAGAAGAAACTGGGGACAATCGGTAGATAATGGAAATAGACTAAAGCAGTACAAACACTAAAGCAACCAGAATGGAGGCAATTTTGTTCTCAGACACGGTCACAGTCATTAGTGCACCCAATCCATGCACAGCCCTACTGTGATTCAGTTTGTTCTGAATTTGAGTTTCCCTAGCCAGGCCAGCTTTCACTGCCCTGGAAGGTATTCCTTTTCCAGTACCAAGCTATATTAGGTCCCTAGTTGACAGATATAAGCAATAGGCATTCTGAAAGCTCCTTCTCTTTGGCCTTAAGGCTGCTCTTCATGTGATCAGACTATGTGAAGAGTGGGTCTTCATTTTTAGGCAGCCTTACAAGCTGCATGTGTTTCTCCATTCAAGAGCAGGGATGAGTCAAACATAGCTGCCACTTTAGCACAATGTTAACTGTACATTTTATTGTAGAGGATATTCAGTTTGAAAACATGATCTTAAACACCTGTAAGTTGTGAGGAAGTTCAAATTTAGAAGCAAGCACAGTGATCTAAAGCCATCCCTTTTATTTTGGAATGAGTCATTTTCAGTTCTTTGGGATTACATTTTCCTTAATAACACAAAGTTTATATTTGCAGCTCTGGGATTATTCTGTCCATGAAGATGCTTCCTTGTGATACAATCATTTCTTATTGCTTACAATCTTTGCATCTCTAGTTTGACTGTCCCTAGATGCCATTCACTCATAAGGCCATTGCTACATAATATGTGTTCTTTTGCATAGCAAGCTCTGTGTCCATTATCACTGATATTTATGTACCATTCATCATGATTCCAGCAGCTCTAGATTATCCTGAGCTTTTTCCTGAGTGTGTCATTGTCACATGTCAAAGGCTTTTTTTTCCCTTTATGGCCCTTACAGAGCATTTTGGGGTTGGGATTTTTTGCTGCAGAGCCTTGGTGACAAAGACACATACATACACAAAGTTGTTTGCCTGCAACAGGCAGGTTGTTGAAGAGAGACATATCCTGTTATGAGGCTGTGGAGCACTGCACTGCAGTCATCATGTTGCCCTGTTCAGAATAAATCAGAGAGGAAAGTGTATAATTAGGTGCCTTGTGTGTATTCAGATGACTGTGTATAGATATTGATGCTGGAAAACCTTGCAAAATTTTAGTGTGAGTAGGAGTGTGCTCTTATCTTCAAATTTACTCTTACTTGGTAAGAATAGATTTGGTAGCAGGGCTGGCTTCAGGCAAAAATAAAGCAGGCATCAAGCACCAGAGCAAGCCTCAAAAGGGGCTGAGCATTGCCCTGTTGGGTGAAAGCAGCACCACTGGCTGGACTAGGCTGCGTGAAGGTAAATGTGCCTCTTGGGAAGAGTAATAGGCAATGACAGGCAGGCTGGATTTGCTAGCTGGTCCTGGCAAGAAAGAAGGAGGCAGGGAAGAGGTAAGGGTGGTAACTGTGTTTGCTTCCTCTATGCCAACACCTACCTGTTCCGCACGGCCTCACCCGTCTGTCCTGTGCTGCCCTGCCGTTGAAGTTCACCTCTGCTGCTGACAAGCTGTGAGCCAGCTCTGTCCCTCAGGCACAGAGCTGTCCTTTCCTTGAATGTAAAGCTCTGGTTCTCCTCCATCCTTGCTCGTAATTCTATGTCTGTGTTGCAAAGGATCAAGCCCCTCAGACCGTGTTTTCTCTACTCTAACATTCTCATTTTCCCAGCCTCTCCTTCACCATGTTTCAGTTGCCATCATGACAGCTTACTGTGCACAAGAGCATCAGCTTTTTCTATGCTGCATAAGGCATTGTCACTACTACTTAATTCCTGAGTCCAGAGTTCTGCTGAGGTCCAAAAGCCCCTGTTTGCTGTGGTCATACATCACTGTGGCTTGACAGCGTATGGGTAGAGGGGGATAATTTTGAGATCAATTGCAGATCTAAATTAACCCTAGTTTTAGGATAGATTTTCACAATATAGCAAAGCTGATGTACAAGTTCAACACTGACAAAAGGGGGAAGCTGTGGTAACCTTTCTTCTAACTCCTCCTTTCTTCCCATCTCTGTGCCCAGCCACCAGCTTTCCCTCTTGATCCCTTTACAATGACTCATCTATCTAAAATGAAACTACTTCATCTCGTACCTGAGTCACCTCAAAGTGAGCAGTGGGAGGGCAGGGCTAGGAGCAGGAGTGATGAACATATTCAGTACTGGAGCTGGACATGCTCCTTCAGCATGTCTCAAGACATATCATAAGGTCACACCCTAATTGTACCCAGGTGCTGGACAGAAATAATGTAATTAATTTTGTTTAGTCTGAACATTTCATAGAACAATAGAGTTACTAAATCAGTTGGGCTGGAACAGACTTCAGGATGTCTTTCAGTCTGCTCAGAACAGGGTCAAAGGGACCATGAAATGTTCCTTTGGTTGAATGTGTGCTGATGGACTTCAGGACACCCCGCTTTTTTTGTAAGTTTTACCTGTAGAGCATAAAAGTACCTAGACTGACATGAAAGGAAGGAAGTGGATTCAACCTCCCTGCCATCCCATGAAAGACGTCCTCTGTGTACGTGGCATTCATGACCTCAATATTCTCCTTCTGAATCTGCAGGTTTTCAGAATGGTTCTCTTGGTACAGACTTTCCTCTCTAAAGTGTTCCTGGAATGCTGTTTTCTACAGTAACTCCTGGCAGTTTCAGCTGAGAATAAATGCAAAGATGATTTTGCCTTATAAATAGATAAGGCGAAGGATGTCAGGGAAGGGAAATATTATCTCCATTTTATAAAGGAAAGCTTTGCTGAATGTTTTTTCCCCTCCAGAGTCCCAGAGACCGTGTGCAGCACTGTAGCAATAGGGACAACAACCTCCTGAGGCTCAGCCCAATGCCTTTCCTGTAAAATTATTTTCCTTCAAAGCTGTCATCTATGAGGATTTTGTTAGCTGCTCACAGCTCTGAGAGTTGTTGGAGACTTTTGCCTAGGCTCATTCTCTTTCTTGAATACAAGAGTGCATTTGTTTCCTTGATCTGCTATCACACAATTTCTTTTTAAACAGGGCTTACTGTGCAATATTATGTCAGTCTTTGCATTTGTTCTTGTGCCACACAGATTTTTCTTTGCCTGATGTGCCTCCATGCACTTTATGGAGATTATAGCTGCTCTAGTTTGTGCTGTCACTGCCTTACCCACCTCACTTTTAAAACCATCTGTAATTCCATTAGAAATTATTCCTTCTACAGGATGTTCCAAAATTGATATGAAAGATATTTGAAAGGCTGTTACAAAGTAATCAGATGCCTTGCCTTCTTTTGCCAACTGTTGGGAACACATGGTGACCAAATGCAAAGTTTTCATACGGTTGCAACAATCTTCTAATACTTTGATTGGAACGTTCATTTTGTTCACTCTCTGCAAGTTCAAAGGTGAATGAATTATGTTAATTCCATTCTCCTGCACAGTGTGAGTTCAGCTTTTCAGCTTTTCTCCACTTGAGTCTTTTTTTTCTCTTGTGCTGATGTGCACTGAAATATTCTCTCTGGCTTGTTCAGTGTTTCCCTAGATGTCCTTCTAGTCTTAGCTGCTTGGGTGGATAATTTCACTTATTCACTTATTACTCTCACTTATTTGAAATCTGATGTCCTTTGCCTGCCCTCACTTACATTCTCTTTGCAACTGGTATATGAGAAGATCCTTTTGACCTCTGCTGTTTGACAAAGTTCATGGGCCTCAGAGCTCTGTGTTAGGAGTAAAAATGGATGACAGATCTAGATATCTTTGAGGAAATCCCTTTATACTTATGTAGTCCTAATATGGAAAGAATTAAACACTGGGAGGCGATGTATTTGCTCACAGCTCAAGGTGGGTTTCAGTCAACATTCAGCTTCAAGCTCTTGATTTTTCTCAGGGCAGTGTTTCTATTGAAAAAAGAAGTGGATGTGTGTTTCTCCTCGTGTTGTTTCACAGATACCTCCACTCAAAACCAGCCACACTCACTCATGTAAAAATTTCTGAGTGGCTCCATCTTGCTGTTTCTGTGGAGAAGCAGATATCCATGTTATGGTTGAAAAGCAAGATGTGTTTTATCTGAGAGACGTACTTTTCTATTACCACAAAGGAAGAGCAGCAACTGAATTCATCAGTGTTCATTATATTTTCCTACCTTGTGACTATACCATTGGTGGACCTAGAATGCTCTGTCTGGAAAACATCTACAATGCCAACTCTAAACCACTAAATTGCTGATTATCTTCCAGTAACTTGTCCAAAAAGACAGACAGGTTCTCCAATATTTCACTGAGAAGTAATCAACTGGAGCAGCTCCACTTTCTGAAGCCTTAAGAAACAGTAATATATGATCCAGAAACAGTAATACAAGTGCATCACCAGTGGAGACAGTGACATGATCTGGCTTTTCAACCTGGCTGCTTTTTCTGCTCATCCTTCCTGATGTTAATTCCTCAAATTAACTTTGCAGTGAACATATTACCACTCTAGTAATATGGCTGCATCTGCACTCCTAATTACCAGAAGGTGTGGCCAAAATATTTCCTGAATCGTTGCCTGGTCTCTGTGTTAAGGATGTGTGAAAGGATTTTGGAAGGTCAGACACTTTCTGTGAAAACAACATCAAATGTCCTAAAATACACTGCCCTACTGTGAATTTAAAAACTTTTCTTGAGCACTTACGTTAGAAAAATTTACTTGCTTAAAGGCATGTGAAAAGCAAACACAAAGTGGGTTAGAACATGGTGAGACCTAATTCAATTTTGCGTTCAAATTATTATCCTCGGGAATTTTTTTCCTTAGTACTACTAATTTTAAATCTAATTTCATATGAAAGGGGTGGAAAAAAGAAATAAAGAAATTTAGAGAGAAAATATTTTCACACCTAGTCAAGAACTACTGTGACACTGGGATGGTGCAATGTCTGTATACAGGCAGTGCAAAGGTGTCTGAGCACCTTGTTTAATGTTTGTAACTAGGCTGAACACTAACTCCTCATGCTTCTGTTTAAATGGGCTATTCCATGGGTCATATTTCTCATTTTCTGCAGCTAGCTTGCACCTGGTTAATATTGCAACGATTTACACTAAATTCAAGAATGCCAGTTTGAAGTGTCAAAGCTCCTTGAAAAGAAAAATAAAGTTAACCTGGGCAAAATGAATAATGCATATTTTATAGCCAAAAAGTGACTTTCTTTTAAGCGTCAGAAGAACTGCTAGTTCCTACAGCCTGTGATTGCAACAATATTTTTTCCTAAGGAAAAGAAAGCATTTATACCTTGATATCCAATTCCTTAAGGTATGCTTACACTTATAAATTTAAGTATATTTCTTTGTTCATTGTGTACTCTGGCAGAAATTGGGAAAGATGTAAATTTTTACTTTATATACACTGAAGCATTAGCAAACAGTGTCACCTCCTAACACTTCCTGTGAAGCAACAGTCCTCACTTTTTCTCCAAAATTAAAGAGAAATAAAACACTTTTAAAATGGTGCCCCAAACTTTGACAGAGTGGCTTTCCACAAGAAAACAGCACCTCACTGCTGCAGTCCCTAATGATCATACCAGATTACAAACAGCTTCATACATGGCATTTCTATGCTGAAGATCCTAGAATGCAATGTAAATCTCATTTTCAGATTTTAATTAATGAGAAAAGATTGTAGCAACTGCAAAGAAAGACTGCAAAGGGACTGAAGATTGCAGTTCAGTTATTTCCGATAGAGGAAAGACAGGTAAAAGCTCTTATCAAACCAGGTCATACAATACCACTTGTGGACTGATATTGAAATTTTCAGTGATTTGGAAGATCTGCAACCCTGCTATCCTGCCATAACGTGACTATGACTCACTGCCTCAAAAGCAATAACAGATCAGCAACCACTTTCTGCCCCCAGCCACTCTATCCCATGTCAGAGTGAAGGTCATAACAATTTTCAGCAGGCTGGTGAATGCCTGGGGATTTTGTGGCTTGTGTTTGTCAGGAGTCTGTGAACACAAGTTTGCCATCTAGTTTACAAGTGCGCAAGGCTTACATCTATAGCTATTATAGGTTAAGAGTAGTTAGGGAAAGCTAGAGTATGGAGGATAGGAATGCATCCCCTGTCTTTGTCTATTTGCATTTGTAAACCGGAGATCTCACTGGCAGAGTGAATGGTGAGGTTGTCCTGGGCAAAGCAGTCTCAAGCAGGGAAATCTTACTAAATTCATTGCCAATAAACAAAAAAATTACAATCACAGAAGAAAAAAAAAATTATGCGCACTTACAAACACGTAGGTAAAACACCTATCCCTGCTCTCAGCCTACCTTATCTTCCCCAGTGGGCAGTGCAGGAAGTGGGGGAGCATGGAGTAATGCTCTGCTGCTGCCCTTTGCCTCTCACTGATTTTCCTGTAGACTGCGTCTGAGTGTCCCTGCGCCAGCGTGGGTGCCCCATGAGTGGACCCGCTAACTTCTGCCCCTTACAGAGGGCAATACTCCAAAGGAAAGAGGGTAGATAAAGGAGCCGTGAAGCAGCTCCTGTGGAAGGAGAGTATGGTCAGCAGATCAGGAGAGATGTATCAGCACCAGCAAAGCAGAGCAAGAGGCCACAAGGGCTTTACAAAACCATGCTGAGCAGGGACTCTTTGGGAGGCTGAGAAGAAGATTTGTATGGAAGGACAAGCTGTGAAGATGAGCAGAGGAATGTGTACAGCAGTAGGGTGGAGATGCAGCAGGCCTGGGAGAATATTTAGCTGTGGCACAACTGGTGTGCTTCCTGAGGAGAGTGCTGATCTTTGTTCTGCTGAGGGAAGACCACTAGCTATTTGGAAGTGATGGGTACCCTACCCCATTTTTGTGGTGTAGCGCTAGGCCTTTAGCTGAAATGCCTAAGTAACACTGGTCTTCCTGCAGGTTGTGCCAGCACATTTTCTGGGGATGGACAGCTGCCCTGGGGCATTTGAAACAGCAGTCTGTTCTCATGTGTCCTGGAGACCATGGAGCACTTATCTTGGTGTATACTATAACTCCTTGCACCTTTAGACACATTAGATACTCCTACTCAATCTTCTCTTAAATTTGTATTTTTAATTAGCCAAGTTTTCTGCTTTTCATTCCCTCATTGCACCCCCAAGAAGTGCCGTGTAATACTACTGCTTCAGAAAGTCAGTAGGCATCCCAGGTCTACAGCTATCTCTGTACCTTAAAGAGCTCATGGACTCATGCTGAGGAAACCTCTTTGAACTGAATTGCCTTAAAATTCAACTACACTGCAAAAAATTCCTTGATTTTGAAAAAAGTAATCGTAAACTTAGCTAGAACTTTGCCAAAACTTTACTGGTCACCCATGGGATTGCTGTTTCTCTTCTGTAAAAAAAGAAAGAGCTTTTCCTTATATATTCTGGCATTTTTGTTACAGAACATACATCCATGCACATTCTTTGGTGTAAAGGTTTAAAATTTGTCTAATGACTGCTTTGAGGTAAATGCTAATATGTACACTTGCCTCCCTCGTGAATGTCAACACCCCTTAGGAACCATATTTTGTGTTTGTTGATACCATGTAAAGTTAGTGTCATGGTGATGAGTAAAAAATGAGAGTACAAGTAAAAGAAGAAGGCTCTAGTAGAAGGAAGTCAAAACCAGAAAAGAAGCAATAGGAATGACCAACTATGAATGGAAGAAAGTTCCAGAAAAGCTGACTGCAGAAGCGGCAAGAAGGGGGTTAGAAAGAGAATCCCATTTTACCCACTATAAATCCTGCAAAGATGTTAGAGGAAGAAAGCGAAATGGCCTCCAGTCAGACAACAAACACAACACCCATATTTTTTACTGTGACAACTGTTTCTACATCTTGCAGTGCATTGCTACATACAGCTGCTGCCACCAAATGCCCAGCTAATTTTAGGGAACTTATCTGTGCTTGAGCCTGGGTAAGTGGCCTCTCAGCCTTCATTTGTAGGAGATGACACATCAGCTGTCCCACCTGCTGTAGATTTCTTGACAATGTCTCTTGGGAGACCATAAAGGCAGCTATGCAGTTGTGGGATGAGAAAGAAGGGTCATATAATTAATTAGAAACTGCTAAGTTGTCAAGAGCGTTGGCTATAATAAGCAGTTTGTTTTCAGCCTGGGGAGGGGTTGACTTGCAAAATAAGTAAAAAAACCCTTTGACTGGAAGGATATAGTATATTCATCAATGTTTGTGTAAAGAAGTGAAGGAGGACACAGCAAAGCTTATGAACAATACAAAATAACATTGCTACAGTAAAAAGGAAAGAACTCTTTTAGGAATATATATTGTGCCATGTGTCTGGACAAAGGAGCACCTTACTCCTGGGTAGGGGAACTTGCTATTGGAGCAACAAGAAGTTGCGTAGTGGGGATGTGGAGATCTGTAACTATAGGATTTCTGTTTGTTTTCTTGCTTATCCATAGGCATTGTGTAGGGGGTGGAAGGGGAAGGGGAGTTACTTACCTGTATTTTCAATGGGACCCTCACCTCAGCCAGATGTGTGTGTGGAGAACGACTTAATCTGCATCAGGAAACAGCTGAAGAAAGGATAAATTGGATGGTAACTCAGCCATGATTTGGTGTGTGGACCAGTGTTTCTTCAGGTTCGAACCTTTGGTTTGGGAAAGGCCTGAGAAGGACACATTTAAACCCAAGACAAAATGCCAGTAGTCAAAAAAAAAAAAAAAAAAGAAAAAAAGGAAGAGAAGCAAATTGACAGCAAAATACTGAACTGTCTATAGACAGATCAGTTCTAAATTGGTGTGCCTGCAGAAAAAAACAAGGCTTCATTGCAGTCTCCTTGATGAAAACCACCTGTTGATGGAAGCTGAGATTCAAGTTAAATAAACAAGAGTCTGTATTAAGAAAGAAAACAAATGCTGCTAAGAATGTATTGTAATATAAACTGAAAGCATACCTTCACCTTGAATACTGTTTACAGTTCTGGGCACACTACTTCAAAAAGGGTAACACTAGAAAGCCAATGAGTCCAGAGAAGGGCAAGAAAAAAATACCAGAGAAATAGCAAGATGTCTACTGTGTGCATGGTGATTATAAAGGTGAATGCTTTAGAGAGAAACAAATACATTATGACATAGCAGAAATATATCCAATACTGACTAGGACAGAAAAGGTCAGACAGAAGCACCTGTTTGCTTCTATAACAGAAAAATAAAGAGATACCATAAGGTGAAAAGGAAACCAATTTAAAACTGTAAAAAGGATGTTTTTAGAAACATAAATAGCATGCAGCTGTGTGTGAACTGCTGTAAAACATGACTGAAAAAAAAGGGATAGCAGGCTTCCAAGGAGAATTTAAGACTCGATATCCAATGGTATTTAAGTGGCTAACTGCTACTGAAGTGCATGTAGCAACTTCAGTCAGTTATGAGCTCAATTTTGGGAGGTTCTGAACATGCTGGCTATAATCTAGCAAGACACATGATTTGCTCTCAGCAGGTAAATAGAGTCCCTGATGAGTGCAGCAGAAATTATACTCCTGAAGTTAAGCACATACATTCTTTGCTGGACTTGTATGAGCATGTTCAGTACTGATCTTTCTATAAAAATGATACCCACAATTATTTACCCCAAGGGAAAAAAATGCTTCATTGAGGAAACAAATACCTGTACTTTAAACAGCAACAATAGCACTCATAATAACGTACAAGAGCTGACTCAGAAATGAGGAAGAATTAGGCACCAGCACCAGCACCAGCTGGTTGTTTATTCCACTAACAAGAAAGATGTTACATTAAAAAAAAAAAAAAAAATCTTTTAGCTTAAAGCCACATTTCACTGTCTGACACTCTATTTTGGAAGAAATGAATAGTCTGTTGTCAGTATGCCTTAGTGAAAAAAGAGAAGCATTTTTTAAAAAAATACACCCACACCTAGAATATTTAGAGAGTGAAATACAAGAATCATGTACAGTAAAGAGTTTACAAGTTTACAGACTTGACATTCTGGTTCATTATTGTAACGAGCTGTTAGGATTAGTTACATGGTTCCTTAGTGTCAAAATGAGCTCCTTTCCTTCACTGCCCTTCAGCCCTTTTGCCAGCTCCCACGCTCATTTAGATGTGCCAGCGCAACTGTTTGTCGGATCATTTTGTGGACCAGATTAGGAAGATCTGTGTTAAAAAGCAAACAAGCAACAAAAACAAGGACAAAAGCCTTTTTTCTTTAGGTTTTCTTTTTGCCCTGGACTGTATCAAGGGTCTGAAACAAGAGTGTTCCACAAACAATTGCATCGCCTTGGTCAAGGAGACAGCAAACTGCTGCAGAGGGGCAGCAGTTGGGTCAGGGCAGCGCAGAGAAACTTCCCAAGGCAGTTTTGTCAGAAAAAATAACATTTAATTGCCCCACAAGTCTCTCTTGAGTCAGAGTTACATCAGAATTTAATTCCAAAGTTTATATTAGTCCCATCTCTTCATCTCTATATTTTTACACATGCCTATATGTATATGAATATATACTAAAATATTATATGTGCGTGTGTTTACCTCTGCATTTGGAAAATCATGGAATCATAGAATGGTTAAGGTTGGAAGGGACCTCATTAAGATGTGAGATTTATTTTCCTTGAGAAAAAACAAACCAAAACAAATCCACACAGGCAAACTGATGTGTTTAGAGACAGATTTAAAAATGCCTGGGAAAACACACTGCAATGTTTGTAAAGATCTATACAATAGAGTCCTAGCTGTCTGCCACATAAACATTCCTCTTGTGCAAATGGGTGCTCAAGTATGGAGCAACAGCCCATAAGCATGGGCAGAGAAGCAGATGGCAGGTCACTCTATTATGGAATCATAGAATCATAGAATGGTTTAGGTTGGAAGGGACCTTAAAGATCATCTAGTTCCAAACCCCCTGCCATCAGCAGGGACACCTTCCACT
>NW_010287613.1:152241-155245 GCF_000700745.2 Antrostomus carolinensis
CTTGTTTTAGCTGCTCCAGGTCTCTCTTGTGATGGGGGCTCCAGAACTGGACACAGTACTCCAGGTGGGGCCTTACGAGAGCGGAGTAGAGGTGGAGAATCACCTCCCTCAACCTGCTGGCCCTGCTTCTCTTGATGCAGCCCAGAAAATATTAATATTAATATGGAGAATTCAAGCAATCCCAAACATTCTGTTGTGCTTTTACTTCCATGATCTGAAACTGTATTACAGTGGAGTGAACTGCCAACTGCCAATTCCTTCATTTTAGGAATGAAGAATCTGAAGATAGACCTAACCAGATACTACTCATTTTCTGCCAGCTCCTATGTACTTGCACCAAACCACCCAGTATTCTCTGCTTGTTGAAGTATGTTCTGTGTCTGTCGGCAAGGTGTTTTGTAAAGCCTGTGTGTGCTGAGGTGCACAGTCAGTTTGTGTACAGCCTTCCTCCCTGTGGATGACTGAACAACCACAAAAACATGGAATTGCCTCAATCAGAAGAGACCTTTAAGATCATCAAGTCCAATCATTAACCTCACACTGACAAGTCCCCGACTCAAATGTGTCTGTAAACACTATTGTCTACATGATTCTTAAATCCCTCCAGCGATGGGGACTCCACCGCTGCCCTGGGCAACCCCTTCCAATGCCTGAGAACCCTTTTAGTAAATAAATTCTTCCTCACATCCAATCTCAACTGCCCTTGGAGCAACTTGAGGCCATTTCCTCTTGTCCTGTCACTTGTTACTGGTTGAACAGACTGACCCCCACTTCTCTACACCTTCCTTTCAGGTAGTTGTAGAGAGTGATGAGATCTCCCCTGAGCCTCCTTTTCTCCAGGCTAAACAACCCCAGCTCCCTCAGCCGCTCCTCATCAGGCTTGTGTTCCAGACCCTTCACCAGCTTTGTTGTCCTTCTCTGGACATGCTCCAGCATGTCCATATCCTTGTAGTGAGTGGACCAAAACTGAACACAGTACTCAAGGTGCGGCCTCACCAGTGCCAAGTACAGGGGGAGGATGATTTCCCTGATCATACTGGCCACACTGCTTCTGATACAAGCCAGGATGCTGTTGGCTGCCTTGGCCACCTGTGCACACTGCTGGCTCAGGGTCGGCCGCCTGTCAACCAACCCCCCCAGGTCCCTCTCTGCTGAGCAGCTCTCCAGTCACTCCTCCCCAAGCCTGTAGGCCTCCTGGAGATTGTTGTGGCCAAAGAGCAGAACCCAGCACTTGGCCTTATTGAAACTCATGCAATTAATGGATTTAAAAAGAGGACTTGGGTCTCCAGGCTCCAAGATAGTGTATTATGTGCTGGTCTGTGCCAGTCGCTGGAATGTCTCACGAGTAAAGGTCTTTTGAGACCTGATGAGAATTGCATCCTTTTTTAAACTTTTAGATCCCTTGCACATTAAAGTGGTTAAGAGGTTTAGATTTTTTTTTTTTCATTCTAAATCTTCTTAATATTTTGTTACCTGGGGAGCTTCATTAACATTCACCTGTCTGAAAATTATTGGGGACCTAAAATGCAAATTATTCCCATACAATGCAAATAAGTGGCATTTTGCAAATGAACTTTGCAAGACTTATGCACATGTAAAAGGATATTCCTGATGAAGCCACTAGAGTCAGTTAAGCTGGTGATGACCATAGTATGTTATATTGTATGTCAGAGGTTAATTATTCTCGGCATTTTTGTCTTAATCTCAGAAAGTGCTCCTATGCACCACTTTCTCCTTTTTTCTTCTCTCCTGACCAGTAGCAACACTGGTTAGAAGCACCTGGCTAGTTTGCTACCTTGTGTCAGATGTGTTAAATGCCGGGTTGCTGAAGGTAACAGCTCACTTCAGGGGAATGTGTTGAATACCCAGGGACTGGTTTTGGTCCCTGCACTTCTGTGCTGTGTAGTATCAAACTTTGCTTTTTTCTTACATCTCCGTGCAAGTAACAGCAGACTTGGAGGGGCATTCTCTGAACTTTATGATATAGGAGCTGCCCCAAGGTTTCCTGCCTTCAGATTGCCTTTTGGTCTGCACTCACACCTCTGAATTAAAATTGTGGTGCTTCAGTGCTTCAAATATGATCGCTATTCCACAGGCAAAGGAATGAGCAGCTGTTCCCTGGAGAAACTTCAAAAAACCAAAGAGATATTCAGCCCCCACTGAAGGGCCAGTCTTCAAATATAATTGTGCACTGACATATGAAAGCAAGGAATGTGCCATTTTTATCTATCAATATAATTTATTTGCAGCAACATCTCTACCTGACCACTGTTAGATATACTCACTGTATTCTGTGCTGTACAGTAGAAATGGGACAGGGGGATAATGAATGGCTAAATGAAGGTTTAAAAAAATCACAGAGGATGTGGATAAGATGAATGCAGGACAGTTACTGACCAAACCTGTGATATTTGAACTAAGGAACACTCATGGAATGTTCGTAGCAGGTGGGCTTAAGGCAGATGAAAGAAAGTACTTTTTATACAGCGACAATGACCTGGGGTTTGTTGCCACAGAGGTTGTAGAGGCAGATATTTTCAGTGGGTCCCAAAAGGGATGAGTGATTCATGAACCACAAGTCCATAAGCAGATGTTGGGAGAACAGGCAAGGATGCACCCTGTGACACTTGATGCAACAACTGTGGAAGCTAAGGAGTAGGACAGGAAAGAACAGACTGCAGATAGTGGTCAGGCTTGTGTGTACTCCCTAAACAACACTGACACTAGATTTTTTTGCTGACAGATCTAAGAGGAACAGTTCACTCCCTGCCTCCCCCACCTCCCACCCCCCTTCCCCCTACTTAGGTTCCCTTGAAAGGCCAACCATTCAAGGTTGACTTTGAAGTTCTTTTCATCTTCTAAAATAACACAGAGTTTTTCCACTTCTTACTCTCTATAAACATTCCTGACTGATATAACTGACCCATATATCTGAGTTGCCACCTTCAGTTCCTCAGTCTCACTTCTTAAGTACATAAGAGTATACTTAAAAGACTGGTGGAAG
>NW_010287613.1:155256-156943 GCF_000700745.2 Antrostomus carolinensis
AAGTATAGCCTGAGCAGTAGTCCCTCGGTTTCTGCAAAATGGGTTGCAGAGTACTTGTTGCATCTCCAGGGATTGAGAGAGATTATGCATTAAAACCTTAGAAATAATGCATGTAAATACCACTTTCCAGAATCTTCATTTCTGCTTCTCAAATAATACCATCCTCACCAAACTCATGAAAACTTTCCACACACTGTGACTTAATAAACAAACCCAAATCTTCTAGAACAATATAATGTATAAATCTAAAATGTCCCCATGAGTAGACCCATCAAAATACTTTGCACATATTCTTCCTAAAAATGGAAATCCTATGCAGCCAGTGCTGTCATTGTGAAATTTAATTATCCCTGTGCAGAAACAAGAATTTTTGCAGATAATCAATAAAGGGTAGAAATCTTCAGCTTTAGTCTTTTTCACAAAGCCTCTCTGACTTCTCAGTAGCAAACCTCAAGGGAGACCTATAAATCCCTTCAAAGACAAAGTCTAGAATTAAAACTTGTATCTCCTCTGGATACTAAAAAGGAGAATAATGAAGATGTTACATTATGTGCTGTTACAATTTGACATTTGATCCTATTTTCATGGACATGAATTGTTTCTCTTTTGTGTCTATTCCACAAGATCTGTCATCTCTCTCCCTGCTAATGTGTGCCACATCTCTCTCAGTGCTTTCCTCTCAAGCGATCTAATCAATTAGCACAATTAGATTAAGCTATGAGCGAATAAATCTAATTTGTTTTTAGCTTTCCTTTTGATGTGATGCTTCTTACCAGACCTAGTAAAAGAACTCCAAAGTCTATACTTACTTTTTTTGTCTCTAATTGTTGTGTAAATCTAATAAAAGAGAAAAGTTCTTGCAGCCCTACATCTTAACAAAGTACTCAAGAAGGTAGTCAGTCTTAGCACTTACATTTTGAAGATTGTCAATCTGTAGATGTATCAAGCAGGGGACAAAAGGGTTTTTTTCAGATTATATTGATATGGAATTTTTGATGGTGCCTCAGCATCAAGAAAATACATTTCCGTGTTTGACTTTTTCATGAGAGTGGGAAGATGACTTACTCTGACTGGTGATTTGTCATCTTCGCTGGGACTGCCACGTGTATTGATTCTCATACATACCTCTCCATTGGCACAAGCGATTCAGTTAAAGGCTATTACAAATGCCTGTTAACCAATAACAGGTTTTGGTAACTAACTACCTATGCTGAAATATATAGCAGAAAACAAATTATTTGCTAGTGTAGTTTCTACCTCTTGTGCTATATTTGGTAGATAAGGTTTCTGTGGCATAGAATTTAGAACTCCAAGTGATGTATGAAATAGTGTAAATAAAATCTTCATGCAGAACATCTTGATGAAAGACACCTTTCGACCTTTTGAGTTTACTAGGCTTTGGATCATGTTTGATGGTCATTAAAGAAATAAAACTCCACATTTAGATATATGCAGATATGAACTGGGTCCTTATATAGCCATTGCTTTTTGGTCTTTCATCTAAAAAATCAAAATGGACTGGGGAAAAGATAGGTTTCTTTTTTACACCATAGAAATAACTTCCAGTGTTTCTTAGCTCACTCTACAAGTATAAGCAATATGGGAAGAAATTTGGCTATTAAAAAGGTTACAGATCGTGGTTTTTAAGTGAAAGACCTTGTGAGGAACTGCACGATGGATTTGTCTC
>NW_010287614.1:0-426 GCF_000700745.2 Antrostomus carolinensis
AGTCCTTCACTTCCAGTGACAAAAATGTAAAAACATTGATAAGTTATCAATCTCTTTCTCCCAGCAAGTCCCAGGCTGGAAACTAAAACACTGCTCTTCTAATTACTAAAAAGAAAACCAGCTCTATTTCAGCTAAAAACCAGGACAAGACAGGAGAAATTTTTGATACTAAACGTGATGAAAAAAAGGAAAAAATAGTGTTTCTCAAGGGCTGGGATGGTAAAATTCTTATATGAAATTAATGATATTGCATACTAATCAGGAATATCTTGATGAATTATGACAATGCTGTAAAGGTAGAAGACATTGTAAACCTAGAGATAATGATTCATTCCACACAAGTTCTGCTCAAATAATTAAAAGTAATCAGAACAGAACTGTTGAAGAAAATACAAGCAAAGAAGGAACCAACTTCCTCTGACCGTG
>NW_010287614.1:475-9571 GCF_000700745.2 Antrostomus carolinensis
TACAAAATAAAATTAGGTACTCTGAATTCCAATGGCAATTTCCATATTCTTCTTTGTGTTGTGGAAAGCTACTTGTACAAATGTGCACATTTCACTAACTGATGAGTAATTGGTGAATCAGTTCGATCTGACAGACTGGTAACTTCAGAACATTTAATCTGTTTTGTTTTGTTTTGTTTTGTTTTTTAATTGTCTATTCATACTTACACTAGAAAAATTAGGTGAATTATGGGACCAAAGAGACAGACATAATAATACATTTGATAGTACAAAGTCCTGTGTTGTGAATCTGGAAACTAGCAAGAAAGATCACTGACAAAACCTGAGGGCAGAAATTCAGGAGCATTGAAGGAGCTGTGTAATATTCAGTTCTACAAGGTACCAATATGTTACAGCTGCAAAAAATGCAAATTGTGTCTAGGCTTTGTCAGATGAGTTAAGACAATATTAGTTTCATTATAGAAAATTCTAGTGAGATCGCCTCTGAAATTTATGCTCTCGTCATTCATATTGAAAGAAGATGAATTCAAACTGACAGATGGAGAGAAGAGCTTCTGTCATAATGAGGAAAATTGAAAGTCTATTATATGAGAAGAGACTAGAAGCACTGGGCTTGGTTAGCCTGGTGACATAAAGGCATAAAAGGGATACGGTTGCTATCTATAAATTCAGCAGAGGGTACAGACTATGTAAGGTAAAGGATAATATTGATACAAGAACAAATGGATATAATGAGTACATTTTGTTTTAAAATGGAGACTAGCTAGTAATTCTATCCAGTGACTATGGGTGCCCAGCTTTTACAATGAGTAATGGAAGGAAAAACAAAACATAGGCAAAACAAAGATAACTTTAAAATAGATTTTCAATTTTTCTTTTTTTTTTTTTTTTTTTAAGCATTAATGGGTGTGATTCCTGCAATAAAATAAGTTATTGTTTTATTTATATATCCCATGGACAATAAATAAATTACATGTATTGCAAGACATTATTATGTTGGAAATATATATAGAATATAAATCTTCATAATTTTAATTATCTGGTCAAATAGCTGCAACTATGAATCTGAATAAAGTCATTCAAGGGATTTGTTATGGTGTCAGCTGAAAGTCTGGGAATAACAGGTCTTGCTATCTCTACTAGATGGAAAGAACTCATTTTTTTTAGGAGTTCTTTAAGAATAGATCTTTAGCTTGCCTCTAGGTCAGCATGAACTTGCACACTGATGCTGTGGCTAAAAGAATTAATCTAGTGCTCAGTAATCTTCATTTGTTAACATCCCACCAATAAACTGCAATAAACCTGAGTGAAGAGAGATAGTTGTCACTAGCAGAGCCTCTCAGATTACCTAGGGAAGACTATGGCTTAATACAAAGAAGTAGAATGGCAGAGAGATTAGGCATGTCTAGAAGTGACTTGACTTGGAAATAAATGCACACTTATTAGGGAGAAAAGTAAGGAGTGTGCTAAGAGGGTAATAAAAGTTATCTGATCTATGACAGGGTGAACACTAAATGTTGGAAATGGTAGGAAAGTTACGGTAAGATAACTCCAGGAACACATTTTGGTGAAAAAAAAAAAAAAAAATCAACCACAAGAATACCCTAAACCCACAACTGATAATAATAAAATATGAAAAAACACCCGAGAAAAAGACTGCTTGAACAACATGCAGTCTGGTAGATCTTATTACATTATAGCTATAGTATATCCATGTCCAGAAGCTGACTTAGAATGTATAATCTTCTACCAGTCCCTAGCTATTTGTTTTCCGTGACCACTGTTCAGGATTCACACAAAATTCATATTCCCTCCTTCTATTCTTTCAGCTCATACTATTGCTATTGATGGCTATATTCTAGAGGTCCTTAGAGTTATGCTGGGTGCTCACCTAATGCTTGTGTAAGACAGGCATCTCAATAAATGTGATTCAGATGCCTTAATATAGGCATCTAGTTTCATTTTAGTGACATCCTTTGACATATCTACTGGTTCAATGTGGATGTCTCAGATGTCTTGGTGTCTGAGATGGATGCACTCAATCCCTTAACCAAACCAGCAGCAGTTTTGTACAGGCTCCAAAGGAGGTAAAGCCATGAGCTGTAGCCAGGCCAAAAACTCCCCTGGTTCCAATCTGTTCTCTGAAAGCCCACAAAGGAGCAGAGTGACAGAGTAAGCATCAGTGCATATGATCTTGGAACACAGGTCATGCAATTAACACATGAATGGCGGGAAGCTTGTAAAAGACTAATTTGTCAAGGAACAAATACAGTTGCAGGTACAAGGAGTCTTATGCAGCCTTTTCCATCATATGTAATTTGACTACAAAAACTGCATTAATATACCTCCAACCACACATAAAATCCTCCAGATCAATTTATATTTGAGTTCCAAAACTTTATTTTTGACTTTTGGAAAACACTGAGACAGCACTTACTATCATCTCTTGTGCATAACCAGAGACTGTTATGAACACTAAAAATCAGCCAGGACTCAGTTTCTCATCAGGCACGCCTTATCCCATGTTCACATGGAGTCCTAGTAGACTAATGTGTAAAAGATAGTATTCTACTAGCTTCTCCTTAGCTTTACAAACCTGGTAAATAGTATAAATACTTAACATTGTTTCTAGAGTTTTTCCTGACTTATGCTGTTAGGTAGACAGATGTAGACACAGATTATTTAGATATGCTCAAAATTAACTGATAACTATTTTTTCTAGTTAGTTAAAGTGAATCTTAAAAAAATAAAAATATCATAAGCGAAACATGATCTCTATGCTTCAATCCTTAAAGAACATACAAATCCATGGCAAAAAACCACCTAAACATTCTTTTCATCCCATAATAGAAAGTAAATTTTCTCTTCAGGAATTAAAAATCAAGCTGCTGTAATGAACTGCCCAAAATTATTCCTGAAATCATTATGTGCTTTCTGACGTACTTTTATCAAGGTGATTTCTGAGAAAGTGCAATAATGTCTGAAAAAAAAAAAAAAATAAATAATGTATTTACAGTTACGAAGATTTAAAAAAAAAAAAAAACAAAACAGAAATTAAGTTTAAAAAATCAGGTTTTTAAAGTATTTTAAAACAGCAATAGGATTTTATAGAATAAGACTCCCCATTTTCTCTAGAGGGAACATCATCACTGTATAAATATATTGTTGATTTTCATACATTGATATCTTAAAAATCTTACTACATGTCAGCTCTCTATAAAAACAGACCTAATTCAGTAAACTGAACAATTTAATGCAAAAGCCTAAATGCAGACAACTGTATTAAACCATGTTCATCTAACCCCAGCTGAGAGCCTGCGGAGTCTTTGAGATCCTCAAAGTGATATGAGACCACACAGGATCTACAGAAGACCTGCAATGGCTGCTGGCGGGCAGAATATTCTGCAGCATCTCAAACAGTATTAGATGCCTATGTGTAGGCAACAGAATCAAACCCCTGGTCTCTAATTTAGCATGAGCTGGATTGTTCTCTAGACAACACTGACTATGCTGATTCGATTTGCATTAACTATAGTCTAAACACAGACACCTGGCTGACAGAAAGACACCAAGGTATAGACAGATAAATATAGTTACTTCTGAGCTAAATCCAACCCATTAGGCTCATTTCATTTCTTTATGTTCAGGCAGTTGAAAAAAGCCCTCTGGTTCTTTGGCTGACATTTTCATCAACAATCTTATACTATGTTTAGAAATACTATAGAGAATTTAATCTCTGCAATACCTGGCATGAAATAGCAAGGAACTTCCGGAGCCATAAACACTGATTTTATTTTCTAAATAAATCTCTGAGAAAGAGGTTTATGAGGATACAAATTAAGAATAGATGGATTTACATCATCAGTTTTAATCAAGATTTAAACAATCAGTTGCAATCTTATTTTTTGTCTTTTTTTTTTTTTTCCTACACAAAAAAAAATAAGTTTCATTAATTGGTAATCATTAAGGCATTCAATTAAACAAAGCTTTTACAGTAAATTTGCTGCTTCTTTTTGCTAGGTCTGTAGGTACACCTTGTACCTGTTGAGAACTAGGGAATTTAATAAAAATATGATAGTCATATTTTCCTTTAAAAAACATTTTTTTTATTAAAAAACAGGAGTAACCATTATTTAATAGGCTGTTTATTTACTTGTGCAAGATTTGCTGGGATTGTAAACTGGAACTCAAACAGAAATGCAGAAAATGAGCTTTTGAAATAGTTAATAAAATGTTTTATTTTTTTTAATTCAAATTTTAAAATCCACATTGTATGCACATTTCTTTTTTATGCTTTCATTTGAAGATAATAATTTTTAAAAATATGGCCAGTGTCATATATTTTAATACATAAAACTATTTTTGCTTTTGATCCAGTATGAACTTGTATCAATTCATGTCCTATTTCCCAATAACATTTACTGAAAGGAAGGCACTCAGCTGCCATTGCTGCCTTTTGAAATAATTCCTCAACTCTTTTCTCAGGGAGAGAAATTGCAGTTAGTTTGGCTACTAATAAAACCTGACAATTAGAACAGATCTTTTATTTTTCATGAAAGCTAATTTTATAAATACTGTGCAGCCCGAATCCAATGCATTTAATTTGAAAATAGTGTAAAAATTCATTCTACTTATCTATTATGGTTTTAAGGAGAAATTATTGTGGATTTTAGCAGAAGTAGTAAATACATTGTCATAAACATCTCAGAAGACTAAAACTCCTATCTGTGTGATCTGACAACTAAAACCAATCTGTTCAAATCAAGACAAGACACATGTTCGCATGATGCTAAATAAAACTTACAAGCATGAAACACATATGATGTTTCAGAGATATAAATGGTTCAGGTGGACTAATTTTAATAACTGAACTCTAAAGGGGTATGTCTTTCAAAGCATGTGGTTTAGGCAATATACCTTCATTTTCCAGTAGCTTGTCATATGAATCAGAATAAGAATCTTTGACATGACAACAATAAACCAAAACAAAGTAAAATAGCAACAAAAAAAAAAAAAAAGGACAAAGTTATGACTGAACTATAAGTTTTGAATATAATATATGTACAACAAGATCTAACACCAGAACTTTTCAGGGAGCACTTAGATAACTTTAGTTCATCTTTGTCCTGTCATAAGGGGGTGTTACAGTTATACCAATGGTTCACAGAATTACAGACTCATGTAGTCAAGAAGTGACACCCAGACACCATCTAGTTCCATCTCCTGTGGTAAAAGGAGATTTCTCAGGGCTGTGTGCAGTCAGGTTTTGAACAACTTCTCTGGGAAACCTGTTCCAGCATTTGATCACTGTCACACTAAGTACTGTTCACTTCTTCATTAAATGGAAGTTATTGGGTTTTTTTTTTTATTCTCTTCTTTCCATTTTCCTTTACCTTCTGAATTAATATATATACAATTATTTATTATATATTCATGTATGTTTATTTACATATACCAAACAAAAATAAAACTAAATCAATCTTCTATGGTTGGCGCAATGCTCTCCAATGCTCTTTCTTCCATGTTCTAATCAAGCTCAAGTGTAGATGGGGAAAATGTAAGTCAAAGTTTAATATCTCTGTTGTAATATAGTTACAGTCACTTGAGATAAAGAAACTTCAACTTTTAATACTCTTCATTTTCCTCGTTTTAATCTTACTGTGGTCTTTTCGTCATGTAGTCAAGAAGTGACCTCCAGACATCATCTAGTTCCATCTCCTGTGGTAAAAGATTTCTCAGGGCTGTGTGCAGTCAGGTTTTCTCATGTAGTCAAGAAGTGACACCCAGACACCATCTAGTTCCATCTCCTGTGGTAAAAGGAGATTTCTCAGGGCTGTGTGCAGTCAGGTTTTGAACAACTTCTCTGGGAAACCTGTTCCAGCATTTGATCACTGTCACACTAAGTACTGTTCACTTCTTCATTAAATGGAAGTTGTTGGGTTTTTTTTTTATTCTCTTCTTTCCATTTTCCTTTACCTTCTGAATTAATATATATACAATTATTTATTATATATTCATGTATGTTTATTTACATATACCGAAAAAAATAAAACTAAATCAATCTTCTATGGTTGGTGCAATGCTCTCCAATGCTCTTTCTTCCATGTTCTAATCAAGCTCAAGTGTAGATGGGGAAAATGTAAGTCAAAGGTTAATATCTCTGTTGTAATATAGTTACAGTCACTTGAGATAAAGAAACTTCAACTTTTAATACTCTTCATTTTCCTCTTTTTAATCTTACTGTGGTCTTTTCATTTAATTTTTAACAATAAGCATGTTCAAACTCTGTGGGTTCTCTGAAGATTTGTAAATGTAATATATACTCCAAATACCAGTAAATACCCACACCTTAAACTGCATCAGCTATAGTTGTGAGGTAAATGTTTTGTTTTAGTCTTGCGAATCATGTTTGAGTTAATGTCTTGGGTTTGTGTGGCAAGGTTTTGGTAGGAGGGTGTAAGGGATGACAGTGAATGGTTTGTCTCAAACATTCTGTTATAAAAGACTAATAATCTGAACGGATGAGCAGCCTTGCTAATCAAAGGACGAGCAGCCTTTCTAATAAAAAGAGATGAGCTCACATCTTCCAGGTGTCTGATAAGAGAAGCTGTGGGATGTTCAAAAGACACCTACCAACTCCCTTCACCTATGGAATGTCAAAGGCCTTACTCCTTGCTGATAGGGAAGTCTGAGAGGCCCACAAATTAACCAAACAACTGCTGTATGTGCAAAAAGATGGTTACTGCCCCTGCTGCTTCTGATGCAAATGAGGGAGACACCCCCTTGCCACTTCTAATGCAAAATAGCATTACATAACCTGCTGCTTCCTATGCTAATTGGAAAAAAGTTAGGTGGAGACAGGAGAACTTTTGGTTATAGAAAGGTGAATTAATAATAGGAGAGTGCACACCTGCTGCCCAAGGATTCCAGAACGGTTAGACCAAATTTTGTTGGAACCAACAAGTAGTGACTTTCCAGAAAAAATTATGTCTCTCCTTTTTCTCTTTTCTCTTTCAATCTTCCTTTTTCTTTCCCTGCTTAACTACGTTCCTGGCACATAAGGGCAACGTCATTATAAGTTTTCAGCATTGATAAGTGATCACTACTTCTTTGTATTGCTGTAAGTTTTTGGTATTGCCAAATGATTGCAAGTTTTGATAGTTATTGTTTAGTCCACTGTAAGTGATTGACTTAATAATGTTTCCTAAGTTGCTGTTTTAGTTTTGTCAATAAGTGTCAGTAGTGTGTAAATTTCCTTTGCCAAGTCATTTATATCGTTGTGAGTTTTCGTTGTTGAGTCATTTACCTTTTGTAACACTGCTACATTATTACAACACCCTTTAATAAATTACAGTTTAATAGAACCTCTCAAAGTAATTGTCATCACTATCGCACAGAGACCCAAAAACAACCTTCCCCTAACCCTATCAACTGGGACAGGACAGAGGGCTACAGGGGTAGCTTCTGTGAGAAGCTGCTAGACGTTTCCCTCATGTCCAAGAGAGGCAGTTCCAGCTGGCTCCAAGACAGGCCACTGCCAAAGCTGAGCCAATCAGTGATGGTGATAACACCTCTGTGATAACGTATTTAAGAAAAGGAAGGAAAAAAAACCCAAAAACTATGCAACTGCAGCCAGAGAGAGGTGTGAGAATACATGAAAGAAGCAGTTCTGAAGACACCGAGGTCAATGAAGAAGGAGGGGGAAGGAGGTACTGGAACAGAGATTCCCCCACAACTTGTAATGAAGACCATGGTGAGGTAGGTTGCCCCGCTGCAGCTCATGGAGGTCCATGGTAGAGCAGATGTCCACTTGTAGCCCATGAAGGAACCACACCAGAGCAGGTGGATGCCAGAAGAAGGCTGTGACCCTGTGGGAAGCCCGCGCTGGAGCAGGTTCCTGTCAGGACCTGTGGCCCCATGGAGAGAGGAGCCCACGCTGGAGCAGGTTTGCTGGCACAAACACTGGAGACCCACACTGGAGCTGTCCATTCCTGAAAGACCGCACATCATAGAAAGGACCCACACTGAAGCAGTTCATGAAGAACTGTAGCCTGAGAAGGACTCACAGTGGAGAAGGAAGGAGAGGTAGAAATGTGTGATGAACAGATTGCAACCCCCTGTTTCCCATCCCCCTGTTCTGCTGGGGGAGAGGAGGTGGAGAAATCGTGAGTAAAGTTAAGCCTGGGAAGAAGGGAGGGATGGGGGAAGGTGTTTTAAGATTTGGTTTTATTTATGTTCTTTTTCATATCAGAATGATGATGAGACACTTTGAATTTATGTAAAAATTCAGGAAGAAGAATGTAACTGGTCTTAGTCAGACATTCAAATGGCATCTCCCCACTCTGCTTTATCACTGTATTGGGTATACGTGACAAAGTTTTGGTAGTAAGGGTGCTGTAGGGGTGACCTCTGTGGAGGTTGGAGCTGTCCTTTGTGGGGGATAGACAGTTCCAGATGGCTCTACAATGGACTGCAGTCTGTGGAAGGACCATGCTGGAGCAGGATAAAAGTGTGAGGAGGAAGAAGAGGCAGAGAGGAGCTGATATGGACTTGTAACACTCAATTGCCCATCCCACCTTCACCACTCCAGGGGGTCATGTAGAGGAGTCAGAAAAGAAGGAGTGAAGTTGAATCTGGGGAAGCAGGATCAGGAAAGAAATGTTGGTTTGGAGTTGTTTGGTTTTGGATTTCATCGTTTGGTTTTTGGGTTGTTGTGGGTTTTTTGTTTTGGTTTTGGGTTTTTTTTGTTTTTGTTTCTCATTACCTGAATCTATTTTACTTGTCAATAAATTTAATAACTTCTTCTCAAGTTGATTTTGTATTGTCCATAAAGGTAAATAATAAGCAGTCTATCTTTATCTTGATCCATGAGTTTTTTCTTCCTATTTTCTCCCCTTGTCCTGTTCAGGAGGGCAGGTGAGCGAAAGGATGGGTGGGCATCTGGCTGCAGATGTTGTTAAACAACCATAATCACAGACTATTTTTTCTGTTTCCTTCCCAATAAGTATTTGAATCTAATAGATATTGCAATTATGAATTTTCTTTCATTCAAATTATGTTCAGATTCATATTACAGAGATTTAAAATACTTTTTTT
>NW_010287615.1:0-10111 GCF_000700745.2 Antrostomus carolinensis
GCCATCCAGCCAGTTCCTTATCCACCGAGGATTTTAAACTCCTATTTAAACTCCTATTGTGAAATACCAGTTTGCTTAATAGTTGCATGCTTTCTGGGGTTTTGGGGGATTTTTTTTTAAGAGTTTCTCCTTTTTCTTAGGAGAAGAAGAATCCAGTCCTGCTTCAGTTGAAATATGTGGCAAAACTATGGTTAGGTTTCACAAGCAGTAACACACATTCCTTCAGAATTCTACTTTTTGAGTTAAGGAAGGAGATTCATTTTCCATAGAAATAGCTTTTTATTGTAGATGGATTTTGCTTTTTGTTTGCTTTTTAAAAATGCTCCTGGTCCAAACCAAACCATACCATATTGTCCCAGATTTTTTATTTATTTTATTTTTAGTAACCTTTCTGTAAAGATGCAGAAGCTAAAGCTACAAAAACATATTAAAGTCAGTCTTGCTTTATCTTTGTCATCATCAGGCTTCCACAATCCCAAATCCATGGTAATATTAATCTGATCATGGAGAGAACTGACATTACAGAGCTTTTGACTCTTCAGTGGGTTTCAAATATTTGCTTATTGGAAAAGAAGTAGAATATTCCATCACTGTGGGCAATTCAAGCACATATACATACTAAGTTTGATATAATTTCATTTAGAAAAAAGGTTTAAGCCACAACATTTTGTTGTGCTGTAGAAAGAGTTTTTAAGAAAAACCTTCAGTAGTGTGGCTATGGAACAGAGTGGCATCCCAAATTAGTGCAGCCAAATGTGCCTTTTGGAAAGTTTGTAAGAGCAGTTCTAAGGCTTAAAGGCCAAACTGCCTCCACCAATCTCAGAAAACTTGCTCCCAAAGCTTTAGCCCCTTGGTTAAATATATAATTTGAGTTAGAAAACAAACTTTAATTATTTTTTCAACAGAATTAATTCTATCAATAGACAGTTTAGTTTTCTGAGGATAGGATGTGGGGGTCTGATGAGTTGTATCTCTGTGCTATAATTGCTTACAACATTGGGATTACTAATTACTTACAGGGTGCAAGACAGACTAACATCATTATCCAAGGGCCAAAGGTCCTCTTGTGTAAGGTGCTGTAGAAGTCACATTTTTTTGTATGAGTTTTAGAGTCTGGCAACCTCTTATTCAAACCTAACCATGCAAAATGGAACCATAGGATGTCATTACTATGAAATTACTGTCTCAATTTTGCCAACAGTTAGCCACACTGCTGCAGACGTGGGTTGCTCCTCTTTATTTCACTATCAGACTTTGCTGGTGGAGGTGCCCATCCATGTGGGGAATGCTCTCAGTTACTACCAGTTACATCACTTTCAGAGCAACCTGCAAGCCTCTCTTGGGAAGAATGCCACAATATGTCCTTTTTTGTTGGTTTTTGCCTTGCTTTTGGTTTGGGGTTTTTTTTTATTGGTTCTTAAAGGAAACTTGTAGAAGGAGAAGAGCAAGGAAGAATTTTCTTAAAGGAAACTTGTAGAAGGAGAAGAGCAAGGAAGAATTTATCAGGAACAAGTCTTCAAAGGTTACAAACAGGGCCATTAGGAGTTGAATTTGAAGGAATCTTCCAACTGCAGTATGAATAAGTTCCTCTAAACCAGTGTTTATCAAACATGACATGCAAATTAAGAAGAATTAAACAGGAGTTAAAATTAAATTCATTCCATCAGTTCCATCTTGGTTTTTTATTCTGCAGACTCTTACCATCAGCAGTCATCCCAGGTGTTAGTGAGCCTGAAAAGCTCGATTTGGTATATATACCAAATAGTCTGAATTTATTCCTTAGACCCCCTTCTGCCTCCCTAAAGAGAAGTCTGTATTCTTCCTTCTTCAGTCTTCTGAAACTCTGCCTTTCCATCCTGGGCTCACGAAGACAGTTCTTAATGGTTCAGAGATTGCTTCTGCTATTTTAGATATATAGATAGATAGACAAATTTCATTGGGGGTATACTGATTTGACTATATCTAACTTACCTCGGTTGCTTTTACCTGTTCTTTTCCTGTTCTGGCCTACATCTCCCAGCTGTTAGTTTTAATTATGTTAGCTATCTGTTCACCATTACCATTTCTTGTGAAGACTGAAGCGAAACAAAAAGGTTTTGGATTTTTTTCCCTGTACTTTTCCTGTATTATGCACTTTTATTCACCTGTAAGTAAGGGAGAAATACAGAAGTGTAAAACTTCTATTGAATTTATATGAATATTTCAGTAGAAGGTACGTATGTGGCATTTCATGTAACTTTTCAGAATATGCAAGGTCTCGAACAATCTTTCTTTTCTCTTATCCATAGGTTGGTCTACAAATGCTACTCCTAATCTATAAACTGAGTTATGTAATTGGAATTGTGGGCTCTCTAGCCATAAAGGTTACCATGTTTGGATTTAATTTATTCTTTAGGTAGGTATCTTCAGGTAAAATTTGGATTGGCAACTGTTGTGATTTCCTGTTTGATAGATTTTACTTTATTTGCAGTGAAATTGCTCCAGGCTGGTCTCTTCACCACCCACCTCAACATATGAAACCCCTTTTACACCATGTAGCTGCAGGTTCTTTTACTTCTTGATTTTTATTATTGCACAGTGGATTTGAAGTTTGATATTTAATCATTTTACAACCTATGTTTGTGAGTGAAGAGAGGAGGGGAAATACCTTAAACTTCATTCAGCCACTGTGTTCACTCATTTAACCCTCTAATTTAATTGCTAAATTAATCCTCAGTCCTTCATTTATGTACCTGAAGGAGACGAGACACAAAAAGCCTTGACATAAAGGATAAAAATAGATAAGCACATTCATATCAAAACTGCATTATAATTCTTTCTGATAATTATTTCCCTCTCTACCAGGCTGTTATGTTGCTAGGGGGTTCTCCTTTTTTTTAAATTTTGACTATTTCCAGAGACAATAGTGTATGTCCAGATGATTCTTGACCTAGCCTCTTAATCCAACTAGAATTTTTGCCTGGGTAGAATTTGAATTTTTTTTATGTTTGTCCAGGATTTCTGTCTGACTAGCAGCCCAGTCAGAGCTACTGTGCTGGACTCTGTTTGAGGTTCCATATGACCAGAAATTCCAGGGATTCCTCAAGAGCTTGTAGATCAACTACATAATGCATCTGCTGTAAGTCCAACACTTCTTGGAGGTATTTGAGATACTGCACATACGTAAATCAGCTGTTCCTTTAAGTGTCAGATTTATTGCCCATACATTGTATAGTTTATTAACCTAAAAGTATGTACCTCTGATGGAAAATTCCTGGCAGAAACTTAACAGTCTTGTGTTACCAATACTGTTAAGCTTTATTATGTGGAGGTATTTTATTTAACCAGCTAAATTCCCTCACTAGTGTATTTTAAATATATAACTACAAAATTTGTTAGCTTTATTTTAAAGGTTCTTACTTTGTGCCTTGTTGCAGCAGAAATGACAAGTCCTTTTTAATGCTGAGAAGCTCCAGTTTTGTGAGTATTTGGTAGCCAGGTTTCAGTCTCCCAAGACCTGTAATAACACATAAAATCTCAGAAAGATGACAAGAGATATTAACACTTTTGCAGAATCTATTGGGTTGGGATTTTTGAGGGGTAGGGAGGTTAAATACCTCTTGCTACAATTTAGCAAGGATTTTATTTGGAGGAATTTTTATTCAGGAGGACAGTGGGCTCTTTCAGCTACAGAAACTTAAATTTTCTTTGACTGGCACCTTACACCTTATTGAGATTTGGCTGATTTTGTTGCTTCTGCAAAACAATGAAATATACTTAGTTGTTCTGTATACTAAGACCCTAAACAAAGTACCAGCTTGCCCTTCCTATAACAGAGCTAAGTAGCTGTGGCTCCAAAAGCAGTTCATGGCCTACTTTCAACATTGCTTGCTTTCAAGCATATTGATACAAGTATGGGGACGTCTGCTGCTGCAAAAGAAAATGAAACTAAACCTGCAGTTTGAAGGAAGCAGGAGCTATCTGGAGTAAAATTCTTGTTGATGTTTCATTCTGGTGCCTGATGACTCCATGGATTTTTGTGTAATGCAGCTTTTTCACAGAGTGTACTATGGAGTGATGGGAAGAGACTTTGCAGAGATTTATTCTGACTACATGATTTCCACCATTGGTGTAACTGCTGAGGATCATCATCCTGAAGACCACTTGCAAGGACTGTAAGTGAGCTCTTGAATCTCTTGTGCCCCTGGGTTCACAAGAATAAGGTCTACTGGATACTCTTGCAGTAAACTAACCTCACTTTTCCTTGAGGAGAGCTGTTCTCGTGCCACAGACAAACTGTTGAACTCCCTTGTCAATCTTATCATTAGAAGAACAGTCTTAATAAAGTAGTAGCCAGTGACATCTGTCAGAGTTTGATACGGGGTTTCCAAGAGGCTGGTCCTTATGTACAAGGACTACAAAATTTTCCTAATTGCCATAGGAAGACAAGCTTCTCACTTCCCTAAAGTCTGTGGAAAATCTTTTATTCCCCTTTACTTTTTATAGCTCTTATCTTCCCTTTCCAAATAAGGTGATTATCTCAGCAGAACTATTTTCTGTTCCAGTTACTTAAAACCAAGCTAAAATTCTTGCATCAGCAATAAGATTTTAATTATTTCTTGGTAATTCTGTGCATCCTGGCACTAGTAAACTAAGAAAACTGTAGCCATTTTCATGCTGTTCTTATCATTGATGGCACTTAAAATGTGTTTATGCATCCTTGACTCTAAGCAAATATTTTGTTGTTCACTGGCATTTTTTTTTTTCCTGTAAACTTGATCCTGATAGTTTTACATCAGTGGCATGCCAACAATGACAGTCTGCAGGCAGAAAATTTTTGTGGATATAAATGAAGAAGGGATCATTGAAAATACCTAGCAGCTGTCCTGTAATCATGTGTATCCTTTCCATGTAATTATGGAACTGTTGTTTTCTCCTCTTTTGTGCTGCATTACAAAATAATAACAACAGCCATAAAGATCAAGAAAAAAAAAGGAACTAAAACCACGTTCAGAAACAACGTAGCACAAAAGTAAAAATAGGAGCATGAAATATATTTCAGGTCTGTGACACAAGTTGAGGCTACGCAGCTTTTCGACAGACAAACCGAGGCAAGAGTGGCTGTAACCGTACAGTTTCAGGCCAAAATCTGCCTTCCACGTGCTTTGGGCGCAGCCTGTGTGGGTGTGGCTGGCGGTAGGAGAGAGCAGGTACGCTGACCCACTGCATGGGCCAGGTCTGCTCATTCGGGCTCCTGGGTACTGCCGAGGAGTTCCTCTGCTGGGCCCGGGGCTGTGGTTGCTGGGTAGTTTTAAGGCAGATGTAGAACTCTTCTCAGAAGATGGCACGTACTTACCCTACAACCTGACAGAAGACTCAGTGTCTTATACTCAGGGGTACCAAGCAGCTCCTCATTTTGCCTTCCAGAAATCAAAAAGAACGGTATCACGTACGTGCTGGAACATTGTTACTAATCACTCTCTTCTGCAGTTCATAAAAGTCTCCTGGCTTCTTGTGAGCTGGAAAACATGAATACCAGTCTGGATGTTCAGGATGTTGGATTCAACTTTAAAATAATTATAAATATTCTAAATATTTTAAGTCATTTGAAACTGCTTGGTTATAAAACAAGGCAGTATCCATAATCAGTCATTAAAATTATATGTTGATAGTTTGACTAGGTTTGCAGATGTATGTACTGGGCCTTGTTTATATTTGAAAGATCTTTAAAAATGCACCTGATTCCAGGTTTCATTAATTCTGCATCTGCAATTGGTGCATTGCTGGCAAGAAACAGACTTGCCCATACTGCCCTGAGAAAGTTGATTTGAAAAGGATGTTAAGCCCATATCCTTAAACTCATATGCTTTCCCTAAGTGTGCTTTTAATTTGGATTTTCTAAACTGTAGCCTGATTACTTGCTAATTCTTGCTTTGATCTGCAGTGGAGGGATGAGATGGCCACATTAAATAAATGGAAAACCAATTATTATTAAGGAACAATCATATTTAGGGAAGATGATAGTTCTGTTTGGCTTTATCTTATCTAAGACCCCAAGCAAGCTAGGAAAATAAAAGTGCATATATATTTTCCTTCTTGATTTTAAGACATCCGGAAATAATTTTTATAATGAGAGGAACATTTTAAAGAATGTAAATTGCAGTTTTAGAAAGACCATGCAGTGGATTTTGTTCCTTAATGAAATAACAAAATTGATATAATCCACTTTCAGAACAAGTGCTGGTTTTTCCCCTTCTCTTCGTATTTAGTAAACAACATTTTTCCTTTAGCAAATGAAGTAAGTTGAAGATCTGTTGCTGCATCTGTAGAAACCTGCTTGAGTGGAATCAAAATTTGACTTACTTTTTTGAAGCCTGTTTTAACCATATGTGAGGAGGATATTTAAATTTAACCTTACCCCTAAAAAAATGAAGTAAATTAGAAGACTTGAAAAGAAGGCATTTCAAAATTTTGACCCAATAATTTTTCTTTGATTCTGACTAAGAAAAACACCAAGATTTACCTATTGCTGTATCTTCGCTCCTTAACAACAGTTTAGGTGGGAACACGTGTATTATTTTATAGACAATGTTTGGATTTGCTGTGCTACATGGTGGTTTGGCAACTGGTTGTTGTAGGCCTCATCCAAGGCATTAATTACTCACTGGGTCTAGGGTAGGGCTCAGATTATTAGAGAGAATGCAAAGTGTTGGATATTTACCTGTCTACAATAATATGCATATCCTGTACTTAATTTTAAAAGACTAGAGAAAATAGCAGTTAGTTGAACTCTGGTGTGCTATATACCCCTTTGCAAGACAGTGCCTCTTTTTGCATTACAGCAAGGCTGTACAGCATGCTATTGAAGCATTTTTTTTAATATTTTCTCAAAGTAGGAAATAAAAGAAATTGCTGCCTTTAATGGGAAGATTGTGCTAGAAGAAAATAGGACTATTTTTTTTTATTATGAATATCCCTTAAAAAAAAAAAAAAAAAAAAAAGGAAAAGAAAGTGCAGATATTTTAAGTTTGTTTCATTATTAAATGTATTGGTAGTGGCTTCCTGTTGAAATTCTCACTGCAGAAGGTTGTGCAGCAGATAAGGAGAATTTTAAATCAGGTAATGGCTTTGTATACACCAAATTCTGAAACATCACACCCAAATAGTTTGATCATTTAGTTAATGTAAGGTTAACATTAGCGTTTTTTTCCCCCTCACTTCTTTCAAGAGCTGCTCTATTGTAACTCATACATCTTCCAATGGCCATTTACAAAAAATGTTCTTTTGTAAACACCACAGCAAGGTTTATGGTATTCAGATAGGCCTATATGAGGAGGTCCTATATTAAGTCCTCTTTGACTTACTGTCTCTATGCTCAGAAGTCCCAGCTTCCAATAACCAGCTTCTCAAACACAGGAGGCCAAAGTTATGATCCCTAACCACCGATTACATGAGTTGCTATTTAAAAAAAACAAAACCAAAACCAAAAACAAACAAACAAAACCCCACAAGATCAAAATGGATGCCTAAGTCTTGCTGCTTAGTGACTGAATGTTTGACATCTGTACCACCCTGGCCACAGCATGAGGAATTGAAACACAGAATGATTATGCAAGAATGGGCAGTTCTGCTTAGGAGTTAGAGAAGCTGGTCTTAAAAGGTAATTAGCATAGCTGAAGTAGCTTTTGAACTCAGATGAAATATGGTCAGTATTTTAAGAATCTTTACATTGTTTTTAGAAATCAGAAATACAGATTAGCTTAATTTACACTATAATATATATGAGAATAAAGCAGAGATTGCATTAAGCCATCTACAGATGAAGATAAGGTTTAGATGCTAAAACCAGGAAATTATGGAGTAAAAAACCCCTTCAGTAAATGAAAGAAAAAACAAATCTTAAGTACACAGAAAGAAGGTGGCTTTGTTTGCTTGGATGAAATAGCAAAGTTAATCATTCTCATAATGCGCTATGCCTGTGTTCATATATGCAAAAATGCATGTAAATAAATCTTTCTCTTTGCTTTACACTGTCAGAGTTGCCTAATTGTGGGTGTAATGGAAGAATGTTTGTCCTTGGCCTTCTCAATGGCTAGCAAAGGACAGAGGGGCTTCTGCTCCCACTGATATGTTGTCCCTGTGGAGAAGAACCTCCTAAAAGCAGTAACACAACAGGTAAGTAACTGTGAGATGAGACTTCCAATGTACCAGCTCAATTACAAATATTGAAGTGTTTGAACAGAGACTTTGTACATGTTAGATGCCCAAGACCAAAACACAACAATAAGAACACTAACTTGGACATGATCTAATCACAAATACAGCAAATTTCCATATGAAGGCTTTTAAGATCTGCTTCTGTACCTGCCTGGAAATGTCCTACACTGTGCCTAAGCCCTGAACTGATCCAGAAGTTAGTTGTTCCTCTGGCCTACCAGATGCAAGCTGTTTGGGTTCATATGAAATTTCCTGTGGCTGCAAGGCAGGTATTACCTAAGATACCTCTTTCTTTTTAAATCATCTCTGAAGGAAGAGCCTGGTGCCAGTGTCTCCCATTTATTCCACTTTTTCAGCAACCAGAGGCCTTGTCTCAGCAACCTTCTCAAGAAAACATGGCCCCAGATGACAGCAAACACAATGTTTGAGGTGGGATGCTCTCTACCCACTATGGTTTTGTGGGTTACATTTACAGAGAGAGTAGAAAGATGGGAAACACCCTTTTCATGCCTGTGCTAAGGCTACTGATCAGAGAGGGGAGTATAGTGTTGGATTCAGAGACTACATACATACTAGCATTTCCTACATTCTACCTGGAAATAACTTAAACTCAATTTAAGCAAGTCAGAACAGTGTTTGGACCCCACTCTGAAGCATCTATTCCCATATATGGTACAATGAAACTAGACAGAAATCATACATCGGTGTCTTTCACCAAGGAAGTTGTCTGCCATAGAACATAACATGCTACAACAGCCAGCACCGCAGCGTGAAAACATATTTTTCCATTGCAGCCATGATCCTCAGATCTGGACATTTAACTTACAGTGATTGTGAAATACTGCTGAGAGTCAGTTCTTAGATCCACTAAGCAGGAAAGCTAGAACAAAAATCCTTACTGCATAAACTGAGTTTTATAGCATTTGATTAGAAGTAGTTTATGTAAAGAATGCAGAAAAACCCTTGGCTAGGCAGGCTTTCTCCTAAAGCTTTTGCAAAGATAAAGATACATAAACTACATAGCTATATATCTAAACAACTTTTAATCATTAAATACTTAAATGAAACAGCTTTTGCTAACACTGCTGATTAACGTGCATAGACAATTGTTGTGGTTTAACCCCAGCATCACACAGGCCCTCACTCAGTCCTCTCACAGTGGAACCGAGGAGAGAATCAGAAGAGTAAAAGTGAGAAAACTCATGCATTGAGCTAAAGACAGTTAAATAGGTAAAGCAAAAGCTGCATGCAACCAAAGCGAAGTGAGGAATTCATTCACTCCTTCCCATCAGCAGGCAGATGTTTAGCCATTTCCATGAAAACAGGGCTCCATCACGCGTAACAGTTACATGGGAAGACAAACACCGTAACTCCAGACATCCTCCCTTCCTCTTTCCCACTATGTTTATTACTGAGCATGACGTTACATGGTATGGGACATCCCTTTGGTCAGCTGGGATCAGCTGTCCCAGCTGTGTCCCATCCCAAATTATCATCCACCCCCAGCATACTCACTGGCAGGACAGCAAGAGAAAAAGAAAAGGCCTTGATGTTGTGCAAAGCACTGTTCAGCAATAACTAAAACATCCCTGTGTTCTCAACACTGTTTTGGATAGAAAATCCAAACCACAGAACCATAGGAGCAACTATGAAGAAAATTAACTCTATTCTAGCCCAAACCAGTAAAAAAATTCGCAACCACAGCTACAATAAGAAAATAATCTCACAGCAAGTAATAGAATTTACAGTAGCTGCAGTCTCTGTTCTCAAGATGCAGGTAGGTGATAGGATGAACATGCAAAGCAAACAAATCCAGTGTACACTTGCTACATATTCAGTCTTTAACATTGATGTCTAGGATTTTAGAGCTATTTTCAGATTAAACCAAAACATCGCCTGCTGCTCTTCTTCAAGA
>NW_010287616.1:0-6054 GCF_000700745.2 Antrostomus carolinensis
GACACATTCGCATTCACAAAACTTTTAAAATTCTCAAAAGTAACCCCAAGGCAGCTGACAGGGGTCCTAGTCCATGGGCAGAATAGGGGGAGACCTAGAGGGGCTGGGAAGGGGCAGTGAAGCCTGTGAATGCCCTCAGACCCTGGCAAGTTTAGCCCAATCTATGCTAATCTTCAGCAAACTGAATGCAAACAGAATAACACCAAGGTGGTGTTCATTTCAAATCTATCATGCCTGTTTGGAAAGAAGTAATAAGGGAAGGGATCTACTTTGGAAAAAGTTTTAAAAAGATTTAAATAAAGATATATGTTTGGCATATGTTGTGGTCTGTAGCTAGGACAGATCTAGGTTTCTTTTTGGTAGCTGAAAGAGTGCTGAGTTTTGCTTTCAGCCTGGGACTTTTTGTGAGAGAAACACTGATAACATACCAGTTTTTGCATTTTTGTCACTGGAAGTGAAGGACTTTATGTTTTGTTAGTCTACAAGCGCAAGAGCTAAGAGGAGGAAGAATATTTAAATTAATAAGCTAAATGGCATTTCAATATGCTGGTGGGATACTCCATATAATATAACATCGTGTCCAGTTTATTAATGAAGGTGTCTCTGACTTTCGCTCGGGCTCTTGCTCTTCTGGGATTGCGGTTTCAGTTCGGGATTGTCACTCCTCTGGGATTGTTATTTGGGAACAGGCCAGGCTTGGTTGGCGAGTGGTGAGCAATTGCACTGTGTATCACTTATTTGCATATTTGTATAGAATCATAAAATCGCTTGGTTGGAAAAGACCTTTGAGTTCATCGAGTTCAACTGCACTTATCCACTACTAAACCATATCTCTGAGCACCCCATCTATCCAGTCTTTTAAATACCTCCAGGGATGGTCACCCAACCACCTCCCTAGGCAGCCCATTCCAGGGTTCTATCACCAGTTACCTGGGAGAAAAGTCACACACCCGTCTCGCTACTACCTCCTTTCAGGTAGTTGTAGACAGTGATAAGGTCTCCTCTCAACCTCCTCTTCAGACTAAACAACTCCAGTTCCCTCAGCTGCTCCTCATAAGGCTTGTTCTCCAGCCCCTTCACCAGTTTTGTTGCCCTTCTCTGGACATACTCCAGTGCCCTTATGTCCTTCTTGTAATGAGGGGCCCAAAACTGAACACAGTATTCAAGGTGCAGGCTCACCAATCTTGAGTACAGGTGGTTTTATTACTATATTTATTATTACTATATTTATTATTGGCTGTGTTGACTAGCCAAGTGCTAGCTCAGTAAAACCACTACAGCAGATGAGAAAGTTATTCCCCAGTCTATGAGTCTCCTTACCCTTGTCCCCAGTTCTCTCCCCTATCCCCTGAGAGCAGGGAGGATTGCGTGAATGGCTGTGTTGACTAGCCAAGTGCTAGCTCAGTAAAACCACTACAGCAGATGAGAAAGTTATTCTTAATAGGAGGTAGATCAGAGAAGAAAAGTTATAAAATAGCTAGATGCTTCCTTCTTTGAGATTTTTTTTTCCCAGAACTTCACTAAGGGAATGAAACTTGTGACCCATGCATATGAAGGATTTCCTAAATCCATCTACCACCTAATATGATTTTTACACAGGTACTGAATTTGCAGTTTTATTCACATTCTTTGGAGTACTTTCTTTAACACACATAAAGAAACACCCAAAATGGCAAAATTAATATCAGTGTCACAATGAATGTAAATGGCACAATGAAACCACTTGTCATGGTTAAACCCCAGCTGGCAACTAAGCACCATACAGCCACTCACTTTCCCCCGGTGGTATGAGAGAGATAATCTCAATGATAAAAGAGGGAAAACTCACGGGTTGAGATAAAGGCAATTTAAGAAGTAAAGCAAAAGCCATGCACACAAGCAAAGCAAAACAAGGAATCCATTCACTACTTCTCATTGTCAAAGAGGTTTTCAGCCATCTCCAGGAAAGCAGGGCTCCATCACATATAATTTACTTAGGAAAACAAATGCCATCACTCTGAATGTCCTCTTCTTCCTTCCTCCCCCAGCTCTATATACTGAGCATGATGTCATACAGTATTGAATATCCCTTTGGTCAGTTGAGATATTGTGACCCGGCTGTGTCCCCTCCTAACTTCTAGTACACCCCCAGGCTCCTCACTGGCAGAGTAGTATAAGAAGCTAAAAAGTCCTTGACTTAGTGCAAGCACTGCTCAGTCATAACTAAAACATCAGTGTGTTATTAACATTCTTTTCATACTGAATACAAAACATAGCATTATACCAGTTACTATGAAGAAAATTAAGTCTATTCCAGCTGAAACCAGGACACTAGTGTACCTGGCTGTATCCACAAGAAAAATGTATCTTTTTTCTTTTTTCTTTTTTTTTTTTTTTTTTCCTACAATCACCCTTTATGTTTTCTGTCTCCAACTCAGAGTTTTAATTATTGATTACTGCAACCAGGTTATTTGCAAAGTGAAGTACTTTAGAGCAGCATGAAGCACAATTACAACGCATTTTAAATATACACCATTAATTTGAAAAGCAAAAAGAAACATTAAAAAATGTAAATGCCAGTACCATTATATAATTATGTTTTGCCATTTTAATAAACTTATAAAAGAAAGATCTTACAGAGACTTATACTAAATCTGGAATCTGCAACCTCATACAAAAATGTTTTCAGTATCTTTAATTTTACTGCTTTAAGCATACCAGTTTCCTTTTCATTATTAAAATATCTCAAAAATATTAAAGAAATACTGAAAATTTGAAACAAGTATGGGTTTCACAAATTTTTGGTTCAACCTTTCCTAATTTTTTTTGCTTCCATTTTAGTAGTATATTTAGGTCTATGAAGCTAAGTAACTAAAACTAAGCAAAACATGCATCTGACACTTAGCTGAAGAAGGAATCAGCCTTCTGATGCTGAAAAGCTGCCAGGAATAAATAAGGCTCCATGTTTATTAATCATACTTCTGACAACTGAATAGTGAAAATGCTTCTTGAAAATACCAGAGCTATTTTAGGTAAAACTAATTGTCCATGATCTGGTAAAGCATACATTAACTGACAGCCAATGATCCTGCCTCACATTATTTCCAACACTACTGTCCTGGAAGAAGTAAGAGAACTAATGTGGACTTAATCTGGTGTGCAGTCTACCAGCAGATCCATATAACTCTTGCCTAATACTAGGATTTTCATAGAACATCACAAAAGATTGAAAAACTGACAAGTACTATTGTCCTCTTCCCAAAGTCACAAAAGAATCATAGAATCATAGAATGGTTTGGGTTGGAAGGGACCTTAAAGATCATCTAGTTCCAACCCCCCTGCCATCAGCAGGGACACCTTCCACTAGATCAGGTTGCTCAAAGCCTCATCCAACCTGGCCTTGAGCCCTTCCAGGGAGGGGGCATCCACAACTTCTCTAGGCAACTTGTTCCAGTGTCTGACCACCCTCACAGGAAAGAATTTCTTCCTAATGTCTAATCTAAACCTCCCCTCTTCCAGTTTAAAGCCATTTACCCTTGTTTTGTCATTAAGTGCCCTTATGAAAAGTCCTTCCCCAGCTTTCTTGTAGGCCCCCTTCAGGTATTGGAGGGCTGCTATAAGGTGTCCCCAGAGTCTTCTGTTTTCCAGTCTGAACAGCCCCAACTCTTTCATCTTGTCCTCGTAGGACAGGTGCTCCAACCTTTGGATCATCCTTGTGGCCCTCCTCTGGACTCGTTCTAACTGGTCCATGTCTTTTTTGTGTGGAGGGCTCCAGAACGGGACACAGTACTCCAGGTGGGGCCTTATGAGCATCCAGCCAATTCTTATCCATTGGATAGTCTACCCTTCAAATCCATATCTCTCCAATTTAGAGATAAGGATGTGGTGTGGGACCATGTTGAAGGCCTTGCACAAGTCCAGGTAGATGACAGCAGTTGCCCTTCTTTTGTCCACTTATGCCATCACTCCATCATAGAAGGTCACCAGATTGGTCAGGCACAATCTGCCCCTGGTGAAGCCATGTTGGCTGTCTCAGATCACTTCATTGTCTCGCATGTGCCTTGCCACAGTTTCCAGGATAATTTGCTCCATGATCTTTCCAGGCACAGAGGTGAAGCTCACTGGCCTGTAGTTCCCCAGGTTTTCCTTTCTCCCTTTCTTGAAAATGGGAGTGATGTTTCCCTTTTTCTGGTCACCAAGGACTTCACCTGACAGCCATGACTTTTCAAATATAATGGAGAGCAGCTTGGCAACCACATCAGCCAATTTCTTCAGGACCCTGTGATGCATGTCATCCAGCCCCACAGACTTGTACACATTCAGTCTCATGAGGCAGTCTCTGACTTGCTCTGTGCTTACAGTGGGAGGGACTCCACTCTCCTGACCCCTGCCTAGAGGTTAAGAGGCTCGAGAGACATGGGAAGCTTATCTGCCAGTGAAGACTGAGGCAAATCATAGAATCATAGAATGGTTCGGGTTGGTAATAATTTGAGTTATTGCCAGTTTTACTATCAGTTTTCTCCAGGTCTGTTGAAGGCAGTTCTCCCTTTTCATTTATCAGAGGGGGAACACGCTCCTTGGCCTGCCTCTTCTGGTCAGTGTACCTGAAGAACCCCTTTTTGTTATTTTTAACATCCTTCAACAAGTTTAGTTCCACCAACGCCTTGGCTTTCCTAATCCCATCTCTACACATCCAAACAGCATCCTTCTATTCTTCCCAGGCTTCACATCCCTGCTTCCACTGCCTATACATTTCCTTCCTTTCTCTCAATTTGACCAGCAGGTCCTTGCTGAGCCATGCCAGTTTCCTGCTTCCTCTACTTGATTTCTTATGCTGGGGAATGGAGAGCTCTTGTGCTCTCAGCAAGGTATCCTTAAAGACCCGCCAGCTCTGTTCTGTACTTATGTCCCTAAGGGCAGTTTCCTAGGTGATCCTAACCAATAATTCCTTAAATAGCTGGAAGTTCACTCTCCTGAAGTTCAGGGTCCTGACTCTGCTCTTTGCTAGACCCATGTTCCTCAAGATCATAAACTCAACAAGATCACTTGTGGAGTAATTGCTGGAGGTAACTAAAAATCAGAAAATGGCTGTGTCCATACACTAAGGGAAAGGTACAGTGTCGAGGACGATCCCGGGGAAAAACACAGCTGGCATGTGTATAATCTTCTCCCAGGCTGCCTCTCTACTAGGCCTGCTGCTTATCAATGAAAAAATAAAGAGATGGGAGACAGCGGAGGCTTGCTTTCCAGCTCTTGTCTTGATTGCAGCATGGTACAAGACTTGATGTATGGTCTCTCTGTGATTCTGGACCAACAGCTGGCGCCCCTTTTGACAACTACTTCCCTTTCTGGACCTCTAAAAAACCATAACTCCATACCACTGACCGCCTGTCTCTCCCCTTACAGAGCATATCTCTAAATTTTCATAATTTCTGCAATAAAAGGGGAACAGAAGTACCTTTTACCAGTCACCATAAAGGTATGACTAGACTTACTCAAGCTCCGGTAGAAAAATAGTATAAGAATAGCCCCAAGAAAGGAGGGAATTAGGGAAGACACCATCACATTCAGGGAAGATATCATCATGGACCAGTCAGGGACAACACCGTCACAGACCTCTGACACCTGGGACCAGCTGATGGGCTGAGCCTCTCTTCCCCACATTGGGACACCTTTGGGTAAGACTAAGACTTAGATCTAGACTGAGACTCAATTGAGAGCTCCTCTCTCAGACACTTAGAAAACTCCAGAGAAATCCTTACTAATTCAGCGCTTTGTAGTAACCTAACATCCTGCTACAATTAATGGTTTTAGTAATTTGCAACCTCAGTATAAGCATTTATTTCTGCAGATAGTGGTTTATCACCAGCAACCCATACGGATCTGTATTAATCCTGTTGCTCTATTAAAGGTGCTTTCATTTGCTTACAGAGTTGCTGCACAATTTCTTGCTGGGCTGCTGCCTGATGAGGCCATGAGAGTCCATAGATTGTGACTGGCCAATGGGCACAGGACACTGTCAAGTGGATCTGGCACTGACGTGTCCAGACTTGTGGTGTCTCATTGAACTGTGTC
>NW_010287617.1:0-27548 GCF_000700745.2 Antrostomus carolinensis
TCAAGAAAAGGAGATGACTCCAAAAGACATATTCAACATTTGACAGACGGAGAGTGGTAGATATAAGAATAACCACCAAAGTTTCTTAAACTCTTCCCTTTCCATAGGTTTGGTGTCTGGCTTTTACACACAAGGAGAGCCTTACTAAGTAGGTCACCTCTTGTAGCACTAATGTCTACATTTTTGCTTATAAAAGAATGAAATAGTCTCTTTCTACTCTCTTCAGGTGCCACTGAAAGAGAAGATAATTGCTGCCCCCTTTCAAGCATACTCTGGAAAGTAGAAACCCTTCCAGCTCCTGTTGTCTGTGGAGGTTCAAACTCTCCCTTGAGGCTCCACTAATGGCTTTGTCAGCAGACAGCCTACATGTTGGGGAGACAGGGGAGAGAATTCTTTACCTATCGTGCTGAAACTGAGCCTTTATGCAGCAGGTCTGGGATTAATTTTCCACTGAATCAAAGAAGGGTAGCAGGAAGGCCATCTGCTAGCCAAAGCAATAGGGCCGGCACCTGAAATCTGGAGGCTGGTTTCCAGTTCCTGTTCCAAGGGCTATTTATACCTTTTTATCTAGTAACTTTTAAAAGATTGATTGTGATTATGTGGTGTCCTTCCTATGCTCCACAAATAGGTTGGAAAGCCTGGAGCTAAGATATCAGCCAATCCATGATGGAGAGGCAAAAGCTGGAGCCAGCTTGGAGATTAAACACCAATTCTGTCTCCATCCGACTGTAATTATGTGACAGAGGGGCAGGAAGTCTCTCGCTCTTGGATTTTCAATCTAGCAACATTTGCTGGAATAAAACCAAGTTGCGCTTAGAGGCTGGAAAAGATCACATGGACACAAGCTGCAGGAACAAGTTTTGTTCCAAAGTAAACCCTTACGGAATGAAACTTGGGTTTCCAGTCATGGGAACTTATTATACAGTGAACTCTTATAGAATGGGCAACATGGAGATGTTGGGATGACATCTCTCATGCCTTTGTGACATGGATCTGCAGTCTAAAGGCTGTAATTTTCCTCTTATGTTAAAGACCATTCTGTTTCGCTTTTGTTTATCACATGAATGAGAGAAAGTTAGAAACCCATCAACCAAGTTCATCAGACCAACACTGAACAAAGCCACTGTTGATCAAATCTTGCATTCAGTGAACTCATCTTGAGGATACCTAAAGTTTCAAACAAAATTAAACTAAAGAAAATAAATTAATGAAATAAAACTCACGAGCATGGCTTCATTTCTGGGACTCTGCTTATTGGAAAAAGCCAAAACAAACAAAAAATTCTGGAAAGATTTATTACCAGTTTCACAGGTATAAAATGTTTGCCACACATGCTCACACATGTGCTTTTCTGCACAATGAGTTCAATGAGTAACAAGCTCAAAATCAGGCTTTAAAACATATTAATTGCTGAACTTTTTCTGATTTCACGTTACAGAGTCTTGTCTGAGATCCTTGGAAACTGCAGGGCAGCTCTACTATACTGTCTTACTGTCAAGTGCAGAAAGCTTTGAGAGACTGGGAAAGGATGTCAGAGCCACCTGGAGAAACTGGAAAATAAATTATTTCCCTTTCAGTTTGGAAAGGGGAAAAGTCTGGGCACTGCAGAGGAAAACTCAAGTGGAAGAGACCCTCTCACTCTAAGCAGTGTGATGCTTGAAGAGTGAGGACCTGTACAGGCTGTGTTGAAGCTTGGAAGGAATGAAGGCAAGTCTGGGGAACAGGACCTGAGCACATGCTACCAGAGACTTTTTAGATAGATAGATAGAGAGAGAGATAGATAGGAAAATCAGCTGGTTTGGAATCAAGCAAGTAAGCTCAGATGAACAGTAGTTATCATACAGTAGCAAATTTTAAGATATCTGAATTTCTTTACTGATTTTATACAGAACAGCTACAGGTAACACAGAGATGCTGAAGAATAAGCTTAAATTATGTTTCTAGAACAACTGTAGGCAATATCAAGATTGTACTTAGAATTACTTTATCTTTTGAGCACCCAAAGGTTATTATTATCTCACATCTACTGTAGGGTTAATATTGGCTGTATGAAACACAGTATCTAAGGGATTGTTGGCTTAACTATATGGAGAGTACAGTTTATCTTCAAATCCTAGTTCTCTGTGTTCTTAAAATTGTAAAGTGTACCATGTCCATCCCTAGCACAAATAAAACAGGCTTACATAAACTGATTTAGATTAAAGGACTCTGTTCAACAGCACCTGTTAAAGTTCAGTGACAAAATGGAATTAATTGTTCCTGTAAAAATTTTATCAGTTGACTTAAGAAAGATCTGTTTGGACATGTGAGAGCAGCTACAATAGTGCATCCAGGCTTGTCATAACTGAATTTTATGTGAAAGCATTAAAATGCACATTATTAGAATATTGTCCCTTACTTTCACAGGTATGTGCACACACACACACACACACACAGTTTTATTTTTCTCTCACCCTGGAAAGGTAATGACTGAGGATGCACATACTTGTTCAGATGGAAAAGCTAAAAATCACTGGGGGGATAAAAAAAGGCTGTCAGGAAGCCATAGAGGTTGCTTACTATGCTCCCCTTTGAGAGGTGTGACAAGCCTGTCCCCTTTCCAAGGGATTCCTCTTGCTGCTGATGCTCTGACTCCCTGTACACACAGTTTTATCTAGAAGAGTTCTGTTGAGACTTAAGGCAAATGAATTCTTAGGCTCAGGATTTTGTTCATGATTTGTTTTATGACATGTCTTCTCCAGTGACAGGGGCATAGTTTTACCAATTAAAGTAATCTATAGAAGCCAGGAGGTGGGAAGGACTTCTTGTCCCCGTGGCTCTCCCTCTCCCTGTGGAGGCTTAATCATGTCAAACAGCTGTGGTGCTGTGTCTCCCGCAGGGTGGCTATTTAAACAGCTGCAGACTCCTGGGAAAGGCCATCCAAACAACTCATCTGCCACCATCTGACCAGAAATATTTGGAACTGTCAGCTCACAGTCAATATCAATTAATGATGGATCCTACTAGTCATGCCCAGATGAAACAGTTCATAGAATAATAGAATTATCTTGGTTTGAGAAGACTTTTAAGATCATCAAGTCAAACCATTAACCTAACACTGCCAAGTCCACCGCTAAACCATGTCCTTAAGCACCACATCTACATATCTTCTAAATACCTCCAGGGACAGTGACTCAGCTACTTCCCTGGTCAGCCTGTTCCAATGCTTGATCATGCTTTCAGTAAAGAAAATTTTCCTAATATCCAATCTAAACCTCCCCTGGTGTAACTTGAGGTCGTATGTAGTCCCCACAACTTTGTCCTAAAGAGATTTTGCAGGCTTGCTGACAAAACTGCAAATAAATTTGAATTTACATATTCTTTGAAGCTGGAGATGATATAAAACTCAAATTTGTACCTGTATGTAAAACTCTTATACCATAATTATGTTGTACAGGGCTGTACAAAAATTTCAGTGTCTCTATGTAAGTGCCCTACTGCCATTTCATCTGGCAGAAGGATTAATTTGGTCAAATGGTTAGCTACAACAATATTCTGACAATGTGACAAGATAAAACAGGTGGTTTACCTTGTATTTACTTATTTTTTAATATATAATCCATAATTATATATGAAATTATAATCAATGATTACTGCTCTCTGCATGGCAGGTCCATTTCCTTGTCACAGAGGCCGTCAGACCATGGACAGATTATCATCCATACCACTCCTACCCCTAAATATTCACATTGCAGAGCAGACCCAAGTTAGAGAAACAGATTTTGTTGACACTTTACCTCTATACAGTCATCTCTTTTGCAGACCTTTAATCACATGATGTGCTGGTCAGATCATTCACTGATCAATACATGCTTAATACTTTGCTGCATGTCATGGGTGCAAACTATGCAGGTTACCCCAAGTCTCCCTAAGCATGGGAGCTGTCAGGAAAAGGACTTGATATCCTACTAGTCGTTGGCTTGAGGAAATGCTAAATACCTGCTTTCTTCTTCTCAGTTCATTTAAACAGGATTCACACACTGGTGGAAACCTGTAGATTATTGTCTGGTTTATAAATCTAAATAATAACAATGAAAATTGGAACATTCTACACTCAGTCTCCAAGTTTTTACATTTTACCTTCAACTTGTCTAAAGACAATAGACATTCACTGTAAATAAATAATCTGGTTGTGTTTTGCAGCAGAAGTCCATAGAGAGAGGTGTATTTTCAAGCGAAAATTGATCCTCTGAAAGCTGAAGTTGCCCTCTCACTTCAAGGTAGAAGAACAGACATGATAGGACATTTTTATTAATGTTCTTCTGTCAGGTAGATACAATCAACTGGCAAATGAAAATTGTTCTGCTATTAGCATTGCCTCATGTATGTGCTAGTTTTGCTAAAATTGACCACAATCGCTTTTCATCTCAGAATGTGTAGAACAATATTCTCTTTAAAAATAAATGAAGATGTATGAGCTTAGCTATTTGTTATGTATCACAGTCAATCCTTCTCCACAGAGTATAAGCACCCAGGTAGTGTAATGGTTAGATCATGGCACTGTCTAGATACACCTTTAGACAGATCAAGCAGTGCTTAGACATTTCAGAAAGTCTGTCTGAGTCTTTCTGTGTCTATCAAGTGTCTTAACTTATTCCTATTATTTCCAAGAACTGGAGCACAGGAGTCCATCCTGCTGGACAAGCTAATAACAGCAAAGGACAACTTTTGTCCATGCTAATATGAGATGATCAGCTCATGTACAACACCAAGAGAACCAGAATGCTAAGGCAGATATCCTCCAGTTGAAAGATTTTAGAGAGAAGGAGAAGATAGAGGAGTTCACGTATACCAGTATTTTTCTAAGTCTAGGAAGACAAAAAGAAACAAAACTCGAGGAAAACACAGAAGATAAGTTGCGATAGTGCTAAAATATCCTGTACTCTTCCACATTTCAATTCGTTCATACTGAGCCAAAAATCAATGCTTTTGCCAGAATGCATACACCAAGAGCTAAAAATTCCTCTCGGTAGATAACTTAAGGTTTATATAATCAGAAAATAATAGATAACTTAGGGCTACTATCATCACAAAACAACTCTTCGGAATTTGAGAAAAAGTAGCCTGAAGCAAAATGCCAATCTCTCTTTTCCCTTCTCTTTTATTCAGTGAAAACGCAAATCATTCACCAGTAGCCACAAAGAGCCAGCATGGCCCATGACCCAGAGGTTTTTCATCACTTTTCCTCTAGCCTAATATGGGTAATCCAAGTCAGAACTTCTTGATAGGAAATTATTCAAAACATCTGAAACGCTTTCTGATCCTTTCCATTACTTTGTGCTCTATGAGGGTCATCACAAAAATTTCAACTCAGCTGTGTTTCACAGTCAAAAAAACATACTCAAGAGATATTTGATAACTATGGTTTATCACATACACAAGAACCAGGAGGAGCACAAGAACTAAAAATGCAGGTGCCTCTGCCTCCAAATAATTACTTCAATCTCTGTGGTTACCTTCACATCATCATCTTTTGCTAAGATACCAGGCCATTACCGTACAGGCTGAAAGAGTTGGGGCTGTTCAGCCTGGAGAAGAGAAGGCTCCAGGGAGATCTTATAGCGGCCTCCCAGTACCTGAAGGAGCCTACAAGAAAGCTGGGGAAGGACTTTTCTTAAGGGCAGTTAATGACAAAACAAGGGGAAATGGGTTTAAGCTGAAAGAGGGGAGGTTTAGATGAGATATTAGGAAGAAGTTCTTCACTGTGAGGGTGGTCAGACACTGGAACAGGTTGCCCAAGGAAATTGTGGATGCCCCCTCCCTGGAAGTGTTGAAGGCCAGGTTGGATGAGGCTTTGAGCAACCTGGTCTAGTGGAAGGTGTCCCTGCTGCTGGCAGGGGGGTTGGAACTGGATGATCTTTAAGGTCCCTTCCAATCCTAACCATTCTATGATTTTGGGATTTACTCATAAGATTCCCATAGTTTTGTATCTCTCTGCCTCAGCAAGTCCTGTATGACACAGATTCTTTCCTGGTCATGAGAGCCAAAGGCAGCTAAGGCCACTCTGATCCATGAGTTGTTGAGCAGCTGTGGTTGGTGCTTGTGGTGATGTAGTGGAAAAAATCCTGTAGAGCTGTGCTTGCATCTTAGGGGAAAAGTACGTAGAAGAACCTGAAACTCAGGTTACCAAGACCTGCTCCACCTGTAGCTTTATGCTCTGTCTCCTCCAATGTTGTGTGACCTCTGCAGCAAATATATCCCTAGTCAGTCTATCAAACTCAAAGCTGTCTCTGGCACAGGGAAATGCAAAGCTCGAGTGGCTTTACTTGTTGTATTATAAATCATAACAGGAGAAATGTTTGAAGCCATATTTACTGAAAATATTTAAACTAACCTACAAATCCTGTATATTTTGCCTTTTTTGCCAATAGGTGGTGCCAATAATTTATGCATTTATGTCTTCTGCTGGGAAAATAACTCAGAACAGACAATTTAGCTGCACTGACTGTGAGCAGACCATCTGTAGGGAAGAGTTTTGACCCAATAAAACTGGGCTAGGAAAGTGGATTTTGTTGAAGTAGCTAAAGCATACAGGTGGAAAGCAGTGATGAAAAACCCCTTATGTTTCAGTGTAAGAGTGGTATGGCTAAACTAGAATATACTTCCCTTGCATAATTCAGAAGAAACCATGAAAATCTCTTCTTGGCAAGGCATATATCATTATGTGCATTATTCTACACAGGATTTTCATAAATGTGAGTCAGCCTTGGCCCTTCCTTTCACACTAAGTCAGTATCAGTATGTCAGAGAAGGCAAGAAGAGAGGTGGACAGGGAATCTATTAATTCATCAACAAGAAATGATTAAAAAATATCTCGTTGACAAAATCTTTTACATTAAAGACCCACAGTTGGCATTTCTGTCAGGGCACACATCAATTTTACCTGGACAGCAAAATGCTGAGGCTTTCTTCTTCAGACTGGATATTAAATTCCCTGCTTTAAAGTAATTGATATTACTACAATTTAGGTTTTTTTGTTGTTGTTGTTGTTGTTGGTTGGGTTTGTTGTTTTTTGTTTTTTTTTCTTTTAATTCTGCTGGGTTAAACTTCTTCTTGACCCCTTCCCATCATAAATTTGTGATCTTGGATCAATGTTATAGTGGAATGAAATGTCACTAGTTACGTAAGATAAACTTTGAGACATGTTTAAGCAACTTAAACATATGTTTTTAGAGATATCAGATTTCAAGGCAATATATTCAATATTTGACGGGAGAAGAAAGGACTGGAGGATGCCAGGAGAAAACTAAGAGTGTCAGAAAGCAGATTCTAGAAATCAAATCCTTAACTTCAAATTGAAATCTAATTTGCTTTGGAAAGTGTTGAGCATTAGCAGTAGAAGTGATGTCATTCCTTGACTGGAAGAGGCATTAGACAAACTGTCAGCATCCCCTTTAGCAGTACTTGTGTGTACCACAAAAAAGAAATTACAGTGAGTTTTGCCCTCCCAAAATGACTAAGGAGGAAACCCTCTCCTTCATAAACCACCGACGTCTTTCATTTGGAAATTGTGTTTCTTTGCTACCTTCTCACAGAATGCTTCTCCTTATGTCTTTAGTGCTGTTAATTAAAAATCAGTGTCCTAGCTCCTCTGCTGAGTGTTGAGGGGTAGGGGAAACTGTAGCCCTATGTCTTGGCCAAATCAAATTTACTGGCTTAGTGCCTTGATTGTCAAACCTGGACTATGTAGCAATTTCTTTTGTTGTTGTTAATTTACTATTAAAAGAAGTTTTCCTACTCCCTGTGGTTGAATCACAGTGTACCAGGCAGCTTCTGCAAGCTATTTTTATGTCCAACTCACAGCAAATATACCTTTTGAAAAAAAATTGTACATTCACAGTGGGAGTGTGGCTGTAGGAAAACAGGGCATGAACTCACAGCCAGAGATGCAAGAGTGTTTATATCACTTAGACAATATTAGACAACTCACAACCAAGATTATTTATGGGTGGAATCACAAGAGACCTTGTAATGATAATGAAATCAGTGCGTATTAAAAAATGGGGAAACAGGTCTTCAGGGGATGTGTCACATCTCAGTCTCTATCATTCTTTGGTTTCTCTGATCCTTTTATTTCTACTCACTATAGATAATCCAAGCACAAAAGTTATCGGTGCAGTATCACCCTCCTTGTGCTACTATGACCATCTGCAGTCAGATGCCACAGAAAATTTGAATACCCAGTGTCAAAAAAGAGTTTTTCCTTCCTTGTCTTCCACTTCCTGACCCCAAATGTAATAAACCATAATTCTTTATTTTCTCACAGTTGAAGTCCAAACAATTTTGGTGCTGTAACCTCACAAATCTTCCAAAATGAAGGCAATCTGATGTCCATGGCTGCAGTGGCAACCTCTTTACACAGCTACAGGTGTGGCTCAGCGGCCATTGCTTTCATTCATTTTTGCTGGAGAGTATCTTACTAACACGGTGCACTTTTGTGTGTTTACCTCTTATTTTTAACCTATGTTTGAAAATATTAATAGTTCTTTACCCTTTTAAAATGTCAATTTGTGTCAACCATGTATGAATATTGTCTGAGTTAATACTGAATTATTTCTTTTGGATAGACTTGGTGATATTACAGCTACCGCGCATTTTCTTCAAATATTGATCTCTGCAGCTCCCAGAGGAGCTGTTTAGAGAAAATCAATGAACTTCAGCTGAAGAAAGGAAGAAGAGACTGAATTTAATATATGTAAATTTCCATGTTTATTCATCAGAAAGAAGGAAAGAAGAGAGTAAAATTAAAGTCTATAGGAACGTACTTTACAAAACCAGATTAGTCTCTTTTGCTACTGTAGCAAATAATACATAAGAGGCTCATGGAAGAAGGAGGATATAATTCTAAATCTGATTTAATTCTTCTACAGAAAAGCACTGATATAAACTTTCTATTTTAAGTGCATAATGAAAGTAATAAAATATAGGCACAAGAAACATCTTTAGTGGGTAAACTTTTGTATCTCTATAGTAACTTAGTACCAACACTATTAAGCCTACAATCCTTATCTGGAGCAACCAGAAGACGGATAGCTTCAGTCCCTCATATTTTACCATCTCAGGGACTTTATACAGACCAATAATTAGTTGATGACATGAGACAACACTAGAATCCAGTTTGCAAAGTTCACCGGGAGTTGTATTTGTCTAGAGCTGAGCTGTTGGTTTGTCTGGGGACTGTTTTCTCTTCCATCTAGTGAGATGTGCCAGCTGCCTTTGGAAAGCCTCAGGCAGCCCACTCTCTGGCCTGAGCAGCCCTACAAACCCTGCCTTCAGTGACTGCCTCATGAATTCCAACTGCCCTTGCTCTGAAGATTTCCACTAAACCTTTGCTGAGTTGCTCTTACAAATGTGAAATCTATATAGTAAAGGTCTCTTTCACACCTAGGAACACATCAGGCTAGTGCAGTTATTGTGTCCTATCTCCTTTGACCTGCCAGACTGAATTAACATCTTTTTGCAATGGTAGAGTTAGGGAGGAACCTCTGTTGCCCAGAGAAGCTGTGGATGCTCCTCCCTGGAAGTGTTGAAGGCCAGGTTGGATGAGGCTTTGAACAACCTGGTCTAGTGGAAGGTGTCCCTGCTCATGGCAGGGCAGTTGGAACTAGATGATCTTTAAGGTCCCTTTTAACCTATGCTATTCTATGGTTCTATGAGATATGGGAAGAAATCATAAGTTGTCTGCTGTCTCAGCCTGGAATACCCCAGGCCATCATCTTGTTGTACCAAGCTACTTACTTTCTTCCACAGGTGAATGTATTTTGTTCAGTTAAAGTTGCTACTGAGATCTACAGACCAAAACATTAAGAAACTGTCCTATAACAAGGATTATAGGTGTGTGAGCACATCTATGAAATATTATCACTTCAATTTTTCAAAACCTTACAAACTCCCAGCTCTGCTTTATCATGATTAGCAGGAGTATGAACATTTCTCTTTCTGTCACTTATCATGAGGAGCAGGATCATGAAACCCTGTCTCCCATCAAGCAGTTATTTTCTACTCCTTGTCTTTTTGAACTAAGCTGCAAAAAACTGTTAGAAAATATATACATATTGGCTTTGAACTTTTTGATTGAACATCCAGTAGCATAAGGACTGAGTTTGCATCTGTAGCACAGCAGTGCACAGCACTGTGTTGTGACCCTCTCTTAGATGTCTGCTACATGGTTATATCTACTGGATAAAATCCCTGAGACCATGCTATCAATTTTAAGTCCAACACCATTCAGTTTAATACAGGTCATTCAGTAAATCTTTCATCAATTTCCAGCTTAGCTAGTATGTTTCATTTTCAATAAAGTAATAACATAATTAAGCATTTCATCAATGGAAGAACCTGCTGTTTGCCTTAACTATCCCCATCATTGAAATTTGTGACCTTGTTTCTTCTCCCCAACCCCAGCTACTGGATCTTGTTGTGGTAATTTAGATGGAAGAAGAGATAACAGCAGTAATCTCCCTTGTGCACAGCGTGCCAAAAAAAGAGTAATTGCATCAGTTTGTAAGTGCCTAAGGTAGAGTAAGTTTTCCAAATCCCTTGGTATAATGGCATCTGTTCAGAAGCTTGATGGAGGATATAAAATCTTCCTTCTGCTCCCAAGTGTCTAGCTCTGACACATGCCTTTAGTAGCCACATGTTCAGAATGGAATCATAGAATCATAGAATGGTTAGGATTGGAAGGGATCTTAAAGATCATCTAGTTCCACCCCCCCTGCCATCAGCAGGGACACCTTCCACTAGACACCTCCCTCAGAAGCTCAGGTTGACTATAAGGTGACTTTCCTTAATTTCTCTATCCAGACCTTGGACAGAAAGATAGTCTATGCCATAACTACTTACTCATAGTCTCCTGGCAGGATTGAACAATCCTCAGAGGATTGGATCTCCTAATTGGAGATCCAATCCTAATTGGATCTCCTAAAAGGAAAGGATCTCCTAAATCCTTCCATCAAGGATCATGGCTAAGTTTCCATCTTGTTTGATTTCCTCCATTTATGATGTCAAGTTTTTGGGCCAAGGAGTTTTCTAGTCTATTCGTTGCTGTGTGTATAACAACTGGGATAAAACAGACTGAATACAGACCCTCTTCTCCACTCCTAGTGTGATCCTAAATACTCATAGAATGGTAGCCTTTGATTTAGTCTTTCCTTCTAGCATCTGCTGATGTATCCTTAGAATAATACCAGGATTAAGTCTTGCATTGCAAAAAACCTCACAGAATACTTTGTTATAAATCAGATCAAGATATTTTTGTGACCTTTATTTTAGGAACACAATCAATGTTCCCATTCCCTTTCTTTGTTTGATAAAAGCAAACAAACAAACAAACAAACAGATATTCCAAATAGAAGACTTGTGCTAAGTCATGAAAGAAGATACAGTGAATAGGTGGCTATTTTAGGACCTCTGAGAATAGCAGTGGTTTTAAGGATAAGTAGATCCATTCTGCTGGTTCCTCAAAAATCAACACCTCACATTGAAGGTAAAGACAATTGTTCTTCGATTTGGCCCTTAAAAAGAAGAAATGTGTAAGAGAATGAACCAGACAGAAATCCTAGAAAGACAATGCACATCTTGTGCTGGTCTTGTACACTCTGTTCTCAGCCTATGAAAGCAAAATGAGACCTTATTAAAAGGTCAGTTTGGAAAGAGAGGAAACAGGCCAGTTCTCAGGCGACATTTTTGTCAAATTTCCAAGAACACAAATGCAGTTTGGTCTGAGAAATGTCCCTGTTCAATATAATAAACTTCTAGAAAAGAACTGGCGGGTGAGAACTATGTCACTATGTATTTTTCTTGCCTCTGAGAGTCACATCATGGTTGCTCTGCCACTCTGGCAGAGTTCACTCCCTCAGCACCTCAGTGCATCTCTCCCAGCTATTTCTGGGAGGTCACCCAAGCCTCCACTTTCTCCTAATGGATTATTCTTCTGTCTTTCTTCCATTCAAATATTGTCACTCATTTAGGAGAGCTACCACTCTCCAGTCTTTCAAAGACATATGGTCTTTGCACAGAATAGCTCATGCTTCAGACTGGGCTTTCATGGACAATGTCTAAGCAGGAGACAGAAGACAGCTGACTCATCTGTGGTTCATCTCCATTGTGTCCTGGATTTGCTGAGGAGCAAAAGTGTTATCCCTTTGGAGAAAACATCTATCAACCAAACAACCATCTCCTCTTACTGATGTTACAGAATTAGAGAATGGTTGAGGTTGGAAGGGACCTCTGAAGGTCATCTAGTCCAACCACCCTGCTCAAGTAGGGACTCCTACAGCACATGAACCAGGATTTTGACCAGATGTTTTTTTAATATCCCCAGGGAGGGAGATTCCACAACCTCTCTGGGCAGCCTGTCCCAGCCTTTACCCTCACAGTAAAGTTCTTCCTTATGTTCAGGTGGAACTTCCTATGCTGCAATTTATGCCCGTTGCCTCTTGTCCTACTGCTGGGTGCCAATGAGAAGAGTCTGGCCCTGTCCTCTAGACACTCTCCCTTTAGATATTTATAAACATTAATCAGATCCCCTCTGAGTTGTCCTTTCTCCAGGCTGAACAGGACCAGCTCCCTCAGCCTTTCCTCATATGAAAGATGCTCCAGTCCTTTAATCATCTTAGTCTCCCTTCGCTGGACACACTCCAGGAGTTCCATGTCCTTTCTGCACTGGGGAGCCCAGAACTGGACACAATACTTCAGGTGCAGCTTCACCAGGGCTGAGTAGAGGAGGCGGATTACCTCTCTTGACCTGCTGGCAACACTCTTCCTAATGCAACCCAGGATGCTGTCAGCCTGCTCTTCCTGGGCACAAGAGCACACTGCTGGCTCATATTTAACTTGTTGTCCACCAGGACTTCCAGATACTTCTCTGCAGCGCTGCTTTCCAGGAGGTCAGACCCCAACCTGTACTGGTGCATGGGGTTGTTCCTTCCCATATGCAGGACCCTACATTTTCCCTTGTTGAACCTCATGAGGTTCCTCTCTGCCCATGTCTCCAACTTGTCGAGGTCCCTCTGAATGGCAGCTCAGCTGTCTGGCATATCTGACACTCCTTCCAGTTTAGTATCATCAGCAAATTTGCTGAGGAGACACTCTGTTCCTTCATCCAAGACACTGATGAATAGGTTGAACAGCACTGGACCCAGTACTGACCCCTTGGGGACACCACTAGATACAGGCATCCAACTTGATTCCACATCACCAATGACAACCCTCTGAGCTCTGTCACTCAGCCAGTTCTCAGTCCATGTCACTGTCCAGTCATCAAATTCACTCTTCTTGAGTTTGCCAATGAGGATGTCATGGGAGACAGTATCAAAAGCCTTGCTCAAGTCCAAGTATACAACATCCACTGCCCCCGCCTTCTCTATCCAGACAGTTGTCCTGTCATAGAAGGCAATCAGGTTAGTTAAGCATGATTTCCCTTTTATGAATCCATGCTGACTATCCCGATGACCTTCTTGCCTTTCACATGCTTAGAGATGGCCTCCAGGATGAGCTGTTCCATTACCTGTCCAGAGATTGAGGTAAGGTTGACTGGCCTGTAGTTCTCTGGGTCCTCCTTCTTACCCTTCTTGAAAACAGGGGTGACATTTGCCTTCTTCCAGTCTTCAGGAATCTCCCCTGACTGCCTTGACCTCTCAAAGAGAGTGGCCTAGCAATGATATCAGCCAGCTCCTTCAGACACATGGGTGCATCCCATTAGGGCCCATGGACTTGTGGGTGTTAAGGTTGCATAGTTGATCTCTAACCCAATACTCATCAACCAAGGGAAAGTCTTCCTTTTTCCAGACACTGTGAGGCTATTTTCAGCTGACTGTAAAAGGCCTTGTCCACTTCTTCCTCCTGATCAGGTGACACTCAACCTTCTCATCATTTACCCCAAGGAGCAGCTCCATACATACCAGGTGTTCTCTTACGTATGTTCTGCCACTTCTAGAATGGCTGATAACTAGGAGGAGGGAGGAGCTGAGATGTTCCACCAGTTAGAGGTGTGGTCTTAATCCCTGTCTTTAGTGGACAAGCAGCAAAAGAAAGTTGCTAACACCTTCCTACCATCTTATGGATCATGCACAACTGTCAAAAGGGCATCTTTAAAGACCATGATCTGCAATGTCTGTGTTAGCTTTCTGGTACCAAAGAAAGTAGTTGAAGAGAACTGTAAGTAAATAAATGATGTCTTAACTTCCTTTAAAGACATTAATAAGCACAGATATCCAGCTTAGTATATATAAGTGCAACTGTATTGAAATCTGTGACATGCTACCACTTGTTATCATCAAGGATCATTGACTGATCCCTGCTGTTTTCTGAAACATTTAATTGAGTTATAAGCATCAAGATCTTGGCTCTGTTAACGTAAAGAGCAATTTTATTGATCACATCAATAGGTGTCCAGATTCATATAGGAAGGCTCTGTAGGCTCTGAACTGCTCTAGCCCAAATTCAAAGGAACCCAACTTGGATCCGAAGAGTGAACTCACTTTTACAAGCAAATAGCTTGAGAGAAGAGTTTAGACTATTCAGTCTAGTTACTAAGGAGAATCTACCATTTTAGGAGCTAATCCAAGTTTCACTTCCATGAGTGCAAATCAGGAGAAATACTACAGGAGTCAATGAATAAGTTTGAAATCTGAGTCAAATCAAAGAAAAAATTAGGGACTGCAAATTTCTATGATCAAGTTAAAGCAGAGTATCTTAGCATGTGACATATGTAAGCAAAGATCAGGTTTTCTGAAGTGCTTAGGTACTTGGAAATGTAAATTGTAAAGTCTTTCAAAAGTCCCCAAGCTCCTCAGTCATGCAATATTACTCAAGGGAGGGGTCACTTGTAAGTTTTTGTTAAGTATCACAAAAACACATGGAGCAGTACAACATAAGCATTCCCATGTTCCTGAGAACATTCATCACCTCTCATCCTAACTGCTTTACAGTAAGCTGTGAGTGCAGAGTGGAAAATGAGAGAAGAATATCATGGTCTGAGATCAGTACAGAGCCCATGAACTCAGAGGATGTTTTTCTATGTGAGTAAGAGAGAGATGATTTATCTACCCTTGACTGAGAAAGGTACTGAAATAAGGAATGTGACAGATCAATGAGAAAACCAAGAAGGAGCAATCTGTTGAGACCTCAAAAAATAACACTAGTTGAACCAGGGAGAGGGCTTCGTGACATAGGTCTTTTCATCTATCATAATCTTTGATGAGAAACCTGAATTGGTTTTAAAATGCCAGTGTCCTAACAGCAAGTTCAAATTACAAAGCAGAAGCAGAGTTCATGGAAAGACAAAACTCCCTCTAAATGTTGATGGAAGGAAGTGACAAAGCTCATTCTTTTCACACCCTGGTAAAAATTATTCTGCTAAGGTTGAAAAGTAGGAGTGAGATGTTAACTCTTTTTCTTGTAAGGAGGAGACATTCAGCAGGAAAAAAACGAGGCCTGACAAAATGCATCTACAGAAGAGAATAATGCCTTGTGCTCTCCCATCATTTTCACCCACAAAACTCAGTAAATACATGGAACTCCCTGAAGCGCTCTGGAGAGGTAAGCAGAGCATGGGGAGAAATCTGTCTTTTTGGCAGACCATTACCTGCAACTGGGGCTATATTAAAACAGTTTGCAATTAGATACCAATGTTAATGCTCATATTTGAAAAAAACCACTCAAAAACACTGAAACTTTGGCACATATTCGTTTGCAAACTGTTGCTGGAGCAGATTTTGACCAAGATGGGGAAAAGAGATGATCCTTGATGATCCTGAACTCTGGTAAGTTTATCCTGGCAGAGCCTTAGCCAGGATAAACTGACCAGAGTTCTCTTTACAACAGCTGTCACCAGATGGGATTCAGGTCCGGACCTTTTTAAAAAAACTCCTTGCTCCAAGGTGGCTTTGAAGCTTTTGCTAGAAAGTGAGACAGAGTAACATTATAAGTGCTCTTTTACTGACGACTACCAGCCTGGAGAGCCGTCCTTACTGGTGTTCAGAGCACAGTCATTGCAGCTAACTCAGACAAGACTGTTCATCAAGTTGATTTCTCAAGTTTTTGAAGTACAAGTTTATAGCTCCCATGTAATTTGGGCTGCTGCCCACAGTGATAAACAAACATGGCTAAGGAGGTACCTGAGCAATTTCCTTGCTCACAGTGTTTTTTGTGAGATCTCCTTCAGCCTTGCTGTTGTGAGGGAGGTGATGTTAACCTCACTGCCCCATTACAACCTTCTTTCCAGCATCTTACACTACCCTACATTACTGAAAAAATCCTTAAAATATCCCTGCCCAATAGAGTTATGTTAATAACATGAGTTTGCATCCAGTAAGCCAAGGTAGACTAAGGGTGCAAGCCCACCAGGAGGTGTACACAAAATACTTGAATACTCCAGAGTTGTAAGTGTAAAGCTCTAGCAGAAGTTGATGACTGAGAGACTTAATATCCCCATGATATCCGGATGGCTTTATAGTGTCATGCTGAAGCTGCCTCTGATCTCCAGCATCTTTGGGATCTTGCATAGCTTGGGAAAAACTGGGACCTAGGTCTACAGAGTGTCATCTGTTCTGCAGAACTAGAATGATGTTTGTTTCAATCAAAACTAGACTATGCTGAAAAAATAGCTTTGTTATTAGTGTCATTGCCCTGGATTCCAATTTTGTCTATATGGGTCATCAGCTCCACCAAACTTCAACATACTGGGCATTTTCCAGGTTCTTTGCATTCATGTGCAAGATCACAGGGAGTGCATAGCTCAGAATTCCGGATGGCGTATTATGCCTAAGTATGACTATCAGCAAGGATATACCTCACTCTTAGGTTGTTCTTTGACAAAATATATTTTACCCAGGAAGCCAAAAGCATAAAAACCCCCTCAAAAATAAAATAAAATCTTCATGATATGTCCTTAACTAGTGTAAATCAATCTATCTTCAGTAATAAAAGGGTTGATTATCTGGCCCTAAATCAGGGACTTTTGATTTTCTAAAATAGGAAACAGGAAATGATAAGCCATGAATTAGAAATATATGCAAATTATGTAATCAGTTATTTCTGTCAACAACCGAGAATTGGCAGAGTATTATATCCAGAAAGCCTCAAACCTATTACTCCAAAATTTTTTCCAAAATAAGATTGTTTTCACAGATGCTATTGGAAATCCATTAGCCTGCACCGAGAAAAGCAGTGGTCTGATAAAGGGAAAAGCGCTGTTTGCGAAGCCTGCCTGTACGGATCACATATATTAATTGCTGTATAACGTCACCAAGTTGAGAGATAGTGACCTGACTGACATCTGGAGGAGATGAACCTCATCTTCTGAAGCCTCCAATTTTGTTCCTTGTCCTCAAATCCGCAACTCTGATCTGCAAGATCCCAATCTGTGTCATTCCTCATTTGCATGAGTGTGTGGGTTTCTGCAACACTCGCTGTAGCCAAGAGGATTTTAGTGAGGAAATGGAAAGTGTTGTTTGCTGGACACACAGAGGGTGACTATTCCAGCTGGCACTGTTTTCTAAGAGAACTAAAACTTTCAATCAGATTCAGAACAACGAATCCATCTCTCAGCATCAAGGACCTTATAAGTACCACAAGTAGAACAGTCTACATTAAATTTGAGGATGTGGAGGGGCTTGTGCAGAAGGAATAGGGGGATCTTGATAAGGTAGCATCAACCCAGAGGGTGGGGTGGGGTTATTACCTCTCGTCATAGTAATAAGGATTCCAGAGGAGACTCCAGAAACAAGCCCTCCTGTGGGTTGCCCCAAGTAATATTAGGGTTGTCTCCTAAATGGCAATTGAGTGTTAAGTTCAGTCCAAAACTTGGAAGAGGTGTCAATTTTTTTTCCACTAAGACAGAGATTGTGCCAACTTGCTCTAAACACATTCCCTCAAGTCAGGCAATGGGAAAGTTGGGGAGTTACACTATCCAACCCAGAGAAAAAGAGACCAGAATCAATTGTTTATTGCAGACAGATGTCCTTTGTCATTTCTGTGGCAAGGCAGACAGGATCCAAGACAAGTTATGCTAAAGCAAAGACAAGGAGTTTCACTGATCTTGGCCCTCTGACACCTCTTAGGAGGCAAAGGGTCACTTAAGTGAAAATCTATCGCTTTTCCTGGAGGCTGAATCAGCCAAACTATATGAATGAATTACGAAAAGCTGCTGCTGAGTAGGTGTGGGCTTGAAATGACTGACCATTGCTAGGAAGGGATTTCCAGTGACTGGGTTACTTGTTCCATCTTCTGCAAACTATCTTATTATGTCTGCGACAAATAAAAAAATTAGTATATGCTATGGTCTAGCAGGGTATGGGAAGCATCATATAATTGCATGATCCACAATCAAAATGGTCCAGTATGTGGGCAATCATTCCTCTTCCTTCTTCTCTTTGGGTGAATCACAAAATCTGAAAGTTAGTCATGAGGTCTCTTGTTACCTGGTTGGTAAACACAATGCTTGCATTGTGAACCACGTCAGTAAGGCTATGAACCTCTGTAAAGCCATTGGCTGTTCGACTTATTCAAAAGATTACTGGATAGAATTTCTGAGTAACTCAGGCCTTAGAAGCCAGAGTGACTAATTGATATATGCTCTGGCCTTGAAGCTGACAAAAACACTGTCCATTTTATAAGTTTTGTGAGCTGTGCTGATTTCCATCAACTAAGAATCATAGAATGTTGTGAATTGGAAGGTACCCACAAGGATCATCCAGTCCAACTCCTGTCCCTGCACAGGACAATCCCAACATTCAGATCATGTCCCTGAGGGCCTTGGCCAAATGCTTCTGGAATCCTGTCAGGCTTGGTGCCATGAGCACCTCCCTGGGGAACCTGTGCCAGTGCTCCACAACCCTCTGCCTCAAGAACCTTTTCCTGGCCAACCTCACCCTCCCCTGCCACATCTTCCTGTCATTTCCTCTGCTCCTGGCATTAGTTGGTGGTCAGAGAGAAGAGATCAGCGCCTACCCCTCCTCTTCCCCTTGGGAGGAAGTTCTAGACCATGATGAGATCTCCTCTCAGTCTCCATTTCTCCAGGTTGAACAAACCAAGCAACTTCAGCCTCTCTTCATACCCTTCCCCTCTAAACCCTTCACCAATTTTGTGGCCCTAGGATCATACTCATCCCATTTAATAACTGCAGCCATAACTGGCAATAAGTAGGAAATCTGAACAACGAATTTCACAGAAATATCAGGAAGAGGTACTTGAAAAAATAATCCTGCTAGAAACATATAAATTGGGAATGCATAATTTCCGTGGTCTCTCTTCTTCAGATTTCCAAAATTTCAATCAAATGGGAAAGTTTTCACTTGTCAAGGGAACAGACGAGAGAAAACCTGAGCTAGAGGTAATAGAGATGGTATGAAAACTGTATGACAAGAGGGAACTGTTCAGTTAGTAAAACTCCCTGCCTCTGTGCAAGACCTTTGTGGTTTTCTCATTAATTCCCATGACTCATTGCAGATTTTATACAAGATTATATAGGACAATGCTGTCAGAAGTATTGCTGGGTGGTAGGAACAAGCTCCAGTAGAAGAAATGTTTTTTATAACAGCCTTTAACATTGGTGTAATCTGACTATGGAAAGACTCAGCTTCTCAGGACCTCAGTTTCCCACATAGGACATCCTGAAAAACTGCTATAAAATTTTCATCAGTTATCTATAAATCATTGTGACATTGTTGTTTCAATTGAAATATATATAATATCCCTTGCCTTGGCTGCATATCCTGACTGTACCTACATTTAATATAGCTACTTCTTAAAGAGAGGGAAATTCCCAAGTTTTCTCAGACATATTGGGAAAATTAAACTCAACCTGGAGTTATGTCTGTTAACATTAAAATCTCAACTTCACTTGACCATTTAAATCTACCTCTTGTTGCTCCTGATAGTACTTTGCAACAGGGTCACAGAAATATTCTGTGTATTTGATCCAATAGAAGGATTTTGTAAAATCTATAGAAATTAAAAAAAAAAAAAAAAAAAAGAGGAAAATTAAAATTGGAAAAGTTATAAATGGAAAAATGGAAAAGGGTAAATATCAAACCATATTTATTACACTTTCTTTAAGGTAATTTTGTTCTTCTCCCTAAGCATGAGAGCTGATAGCCTGGAAGGCTGAACATAGGATGATAATGTCACCATCATCTCTTCATCTTCACAGAAATCATGAGTGCAGCCTAGGAAGTGTGCTTGCTCAGAAACCTAATAGAGTTATTGAAAGCTACTCAAACAAGCACAGAACATACTTGTTTGTCAAGTGCTGGAAAGAGACCAGAGAGGGTTGGAAGACAGAAAAAAGGAGGAGAATATCTGTTTGTAGGAAAAATAAAAATAATTGTAGTATTCCTAGGATCTAGAGGCAGTTCCCATCTGCAGAATGAGTTGGCATTAACCTGCTTCCAAAGGGGGATGTGTGCTGCTCCCTGATGTGCAACTCTGCTGCTAAACCGGAGAAGAAATGCCCTCTGCCTTTGGTCCTGTCACCCTGCAAAGAAATGCAGCCAGATATGTTTGCAGAGAGGATCTTGACAGCAGAGAGTTGACAAGGCACAATATGTGATCTAAGGGTATATTCCAGAAGGGACATGCTCCCTTCTTGCAAAGGGGAAAGAAAATGAAGAAAGTTTTGATCCATCTTCTATAATTTTAGACGTCTAGAACTTCAACATCTGGTCTAAGTGTATGATCCACAGTCCCTCTGTAAAAAGGGGAAAGGTAAGGGCTGTCCACGAGATGACTCCAACTCTTTTGCTCTAAAGCTGGTATTTCAGAGTCAAATTGGTTTTTTTAGAGGGGTCTTTTTCTCCTCACTGGTTTTCAAGGCATCTGAGATAAGATATATAGGAACATTTTTAGGTTGAAAAATTGGTGGGATCATTCCTATACATAGCATCTGATTTAAACTGTGTCCTTGTTAGCCAGCCTACAGTGGATGCCTGGTTTAATATTGACCCCATTCATTTCAGCAACAGTTGGCATATCACAGTGTTTGATGTGTCCTGACCTGAAATGGTTAGTGCTCTCTTTCATTGAGACATTGTAGTAGTTATAGGGACAAAGTCAGGCATACAATAAGGAGTCTGCACATCTCACAGAAACAATAAAATCTGTTTTATTGAACCTGGTAGAAAACTGCAACCAGCTTCTTTAGTAGTCATCTCAGAGCTGTAGATGACCAGAATTTTTTCCTCAACAAATGAACAGCAACACCAAAGTGACCAGTGAGGATTACAATGATGAGTTTCTTTTTCTTTATCTTTCTTTCTTTCTTTTTTTTTTTTTCTTTTTCCCCTTTTATTTATTTAAACTGAACACAAAAATCAAGGGATTATAGTTATCTGCTCTGGCTCATTGAAAGTGGTTTGATGTCAGAGTTTAAATTACATTTTTAGGATCCAAAGAGTTTTCTGAATAGGGAGTTTTTGCAGTGTTTATTAAAGACTACCAGAACCTGTGCCTCAGTTTGCCATACTACTTTTCTTCTCCCTGCACCTCTCTTCTCTCATTCTCCATGCCACCTCTCTTTTGCTGGATTAAATCCCACAAGAAAGAAAAAAAAAAAAATATAGTGAGATGAATAAATGTTGATAATACTGAGAGAATGAAATAAAACAATCACACTTTTTAAGGAAAACAAGAAAAACCTCACCTTTGAGCTAACCTAAGGTGACCTGCCTGTCCTTTCATGTTAAAAAAAACCCCATCTGCCAACACACAGTTGCCTCTGTTGCCTCCCACAGCTACAAACACGCTTCACACTCAAGCACTGCTTCTATTTTCACTCCTGGTGCCACAGCCGGAGCACCGTGCCTGTGCAGATGGCAGGTTCAAGAGGGGCAGCAGGAGCAGGTTCTGTTATGGATTAGCCAAGATCACTTAAATTACGTTCGTGCTCCTTGGAGAGCTGGTTCAAGAGAAGGAAACTCTTCTGACTGTCCTTTTCCACTGAGGGCATGAAAACTGCTGGTACATGTGGGTTGGCCAGGGGAAAAAAACTCAAATGCTCATGTCACAGTCTCCGTATTTTGTGTTTTTCCTCAAGCTTGTTCCTCATTTGGTTATTCATTTTCTTCTTAGTTTTTGGCAGCCTTGTTGGCTACAAATTTTCCTGTATATCCAGTGATTCTGTTGCTCAGTTTGAGATACTTCTAGGACTCTCTTGCTAGCAGCCATCCTTCTAGAAGAAGGCTTTTTCTCCTATATTCATAATTTCATAATTAATCTCCTTCATTGCCTACAAATACTCAGATAAAAGCTACTTTTTCCTGTATATATGCATGGGTAAGGCCCAAGCTCTGAGCTTCCAGACTTTTATGCTCAGTTTGGGATACTTCTAGGACTCTCTTGCTAGCAGTCATCCTTCTAGAAGAAGGTTTTTTCTTCTCAATTTCGTAATTAATCTCCTTAATTGCTTACAAATACTCAGATAAAAGCTACTTTGACCTGTATATAAACATGCGTAAGGCCCAAGCTCTGAGCTTCCAGACTTTTTTGTTTCTCAAGAATCAGTGAAAAATTTTATCCCACCAACTGTGTATGTTTATGTAGGTTGTAAAGAGAATCACCTGCTAGATCAGTAAAGACAAGGTAAAATAGAGTGTAAAAACCTCTATCACATAATTAATTGGATGTACTACTAGTGTAGAATTAGCAGCCCAAAAAACAAACTTTCCTAGACTCTTCTCAGATATGCACAGAAGCGAGTGGAGAGATAACAGCGACCTAAGAAATGTCCATTTAGTACTATTACATACACGTGCCTTAAAAAATCCTGAGTCATAATTTAATGGAGAATTTCTAGGACAAAATGGATATTAGTTTCCTCATTTAAAATAGTTACAATTACTGCACTTGAGATTTCTGCTTTTGTGGTCACAGAGTCCAACTGTTTCTCCCTTCTTTCCCACTATAACTTCATAACCTTGTGTTAAACTTGCAATGCAAAGAAATATTACCATGTACACAGAGAGAAAAATAACCTTGAAAATACGGTTAGGCTGCTTAAATGAATTAAAAGACTAAAAAAATTGCAACCCAATTTTCAGTTTCTGACAAGGTGAAAGATCATTCCAGGAGAAAAATGGGGACTGTCATACAGTGCTGGAAAGTAAGATCTAGGAGCCAGTTTCAAAATTGACTGGAGTTCCAATCCTTAATTTCAAAAAGACCAAACTCACTATTTCATAAACATTAATAAAAAACAAAGCTAAACTAGTTATGTGAGATAATTTGCTTTGCACTTGCCTTAGGCCAAAGGTGGCACACTGCCATCTACCACAGACCAGCTGATAGGAAATAAATTTGGTTAGTTAAGCTCTCTGTCACTAAAGGTAAGTCACCTTTCACAAACTCATTTTCTCTATAGTCCGTGAACAAAAAAAACCAGAATTGATGCCTGCAGAACAGCTTCTGTATAAGGAACAACTAAGTTGGATAAATTTGTCTTTCAGATTTTAAAAAACATATATAGAAGGGGAAACGTTGAATATTAAACATAAAATTTTAAATCAGAGGTGAATGGGGAGGGTGAATGCTGGTCTGCCCACCAGTGTGTAGATAACCTGTAAAATTGCTTGCTGAATGTGAGAAGTCTGTGGATTTAAAAATCTATGAGATCCCTGGAAGGGAAAGTCATTGAAGATTATTAAATATAGAGACAAATATTTTGTTTGAAATTCATGAATCATCAGATGCTGGGGTAGGATTCCTGGAAGAAACACCAAGTTTACCTCATTTCTGTACAATTCTGTCTGCCAAAGGCCATTGTTGGAAAGGGATTTAATTAATTGTTGATGAATAGTTAAATAAAACTGTCACTCCTGAGTCTGCTCAGCCTGCAGAAAGCAAGGGAGGTCTATGCAGGAGCTGCTCGTGGTCACAGCTGAATACATTATCTTAAATTTACAGGAATGAGTGTACACCAAAGAGCTGGCTTTGTGCAGAGCCAGCCATCAACAGAAAGATGGTACCAATTAAATGATGTGAGACAGCAGCCATCACTGGAGAGGGCAGCAGTCAAAGAGTTTGGAGGGATGCGAAGAGCCTGTCATCCAGTGAGATGATTGACTGGGCAGACACAGCAGCTGGGCACAAATGATCCAAAGAATTTTTCTGAACACACCAGAGCAATGAGTGAACAGAGTTTGAGTTTCTATTGCATGTGTGGAGTTTCCCACTTGGTATGAAAATCTGTAACTCAAGCTAGAACAAAATTCATTCATCTGGGACCTGCTCCGATGGCATTACATTAAAACCTTTAACAACACAGGACACGTAGCTGGAGCAGCACTCAGCTTGCAAACAACATTCCTTTGCTGATCTTATACAATGCTGAGAAGAGCCTTGCTATTTTTATGGTGCAGTTGGATAACCTCTGTACTCATGGTGAAGAGTTGTCTCTTGAGTCTTGCAGCTAGTGGGAGCATTAGGTGTCTGGGGTCAGGTCATGGTCAATCATGCTATTTGTAAGACAGACCAGGAATGTGGAGAGAATTTAACTGCTTGGCTGGAGAAGTGGAAAGTCCCTCCAGATGTCAGCATGGCCTTTGCAGCACTTCCCAGAGCATGTATCTGTAAACAGGCATTGTGGGAAATTTGGGCTGAAGCTGGCCTCAGATGGCTATTGTTCAGTGTTTAATGTAGTAACAGTAAAACTCCCAGGAGCTACCTCTATCTTCTCATTGTAAGAAGGAAATTGGTTTTCTGACTACTGGACTGAGATAGACACTGAATTATTTAGTGGAGCAACCTCAAACAAGTATGCTGTGAAAACTTACATTCGCATCTCATTCCTTTCTTCTTTTCTCCTCTTACCAAGTTTGACCCACAAACTTTTGAGGTTTCATTTCCCATGTGCTGACCCACAAACATTGAGTTTTTATTTCCCATGTGCTGCCTTTCCCATGAAGACACCACCAAACACTCAAAGAAGGCCTTGTGCTCATTCCCAGCAGTCCATCATGATTATTTTCAAAAAGTTATCATGGTTGAGGTATTTCTGGGACATTCAGTGACACACGGGATTCAATGTCTGTTCTATCCTCAACCATGCGAGTTAACATCTCACAAGAACAGGTATGGCAGTTCAGACCAAAAGTTCTTCTCTAACGATCTTGCTCTTCATTAGCACTAGAAAAAGGAAGAAAAACAGAATGTCCTGAACACAGCAGAAGGTGGCACTGTTCCTATTCACTCTTCTCTGGAAAGTACTGTGGGACAGAGACCACCACTACTACCTCCTCTGCCATTGCTCATTCCTGAGAAGGTTATGGAGCAAATTCTCCTTTAAACCATTTCCACCTATTTGAGCAGCAAAGACATAACTGAGAACAGCCAGTATGAGTTTAATAAGGGAAATTTCATGCCAGATCAGCCTGATGGCTTTATGATGCAGCTGCATGGGTAAAGGGAGAACGGTGAATGTTTTATCCCTTGACTTGAGCAAGACCTTTGGCACAGCCTCCCACAACACTTTTATAGCAATTCTGTTGAGGTGGAGACTGGATAAGGGGACAATAAGGTGATGGAAATCTGGCTGGACCATCAGGTGGTCCATGGTGGAAAACCCAACTGGCAGCTGGTTACTAGTGGTATGTGTGAGGGACTGACACTGGGACCAATGCTGTGTAATACTTTAATTAATAACCTGGATGGTGGGATGGAGTGAGCACTCAGCAAGTCTGAGCAATATAATAATTGGGGCCAGTGGCTGATATGCTGGAGGACAAGGCTGCCATTCAGAGTGACCTAGACAGGCTGAACAAATGAGCTGAAGAGAACTTGATGAAGCTCCAGAAAAAACTAATCTTTCATTTAGAATGACTTGTCCAGAGTTGTGTAGTAGAGACCCTTGTGGTCCTTCAACACACCCAGCTAGAAAAAGCCACATCTGACCCGATTCAGGGTTGCCAATAACCTCATTTGGGTTGGAGGCTGGATTAGAGATTTCCAGTAGGAAATGATTTCTAATATATGTTGTTTGTTTTTGTTTTTTTTAAATAGCTGGTAGGGGGACCCTGGAGAGGTGCCTTGCACACAACTTGGCAACCAAACCTTCCACAGTGAACAGAAGCACAGTAAAGGATTTTTCTGTTCCTAATACATAAAAATTGTATCAAGAAATCTACCACCTGCTTGCAGATTCAGTTGCAGAGTAGACATAAGCAAGACTCTACACTGATGTCCTTTCTCTAGGTGCTGGATATGGTGCTTGCTGGGGCCTGTCAGGCTCACAATGATCAGGAACATGCAGGTATGTACCTTTCTCTGCTGTTTCCAAGCACAGTAGTTAAACCAGCAGCTCCACCAGCGACCCAAAAGGTCTCCCCTGAGGGTATTATGAGCTGCTGGTCTTTTGCTAGGACCTCCTCAGGACACAGATGATCTTTAGTGATACCTAAGCCAAAAAAGAAAGTTGAAGGGAGACAAATCTCCCAGCTGAGCCACCCAATCCATATCTTTATGGAGGTAGTGGGTCTGTGAGCTAATTGAATAATTCACAATAGATATCTTCTCCCTTGAATCCAAACTTTTATAATCCAAGGCATCTTTGGGTGATGAGTTCCAAAGTCTACCACATACTGTAGAACTGACTTTTCTACCATAGAATCTGACAGATCAGTCCTTGAATTGGATGAGAAAAAAAAGTTATTCCCTAGTCCTCTTTTTCATGGTACCCATGATTCTGTAGACCTCTGTCCAGTCCCTGAATTCATTTTATTTCCAGGATGAAGAGACACATTCAATGTGATTGCACTTTGTATGGAAGCCACTCCATGTCTTTAACTGTCTTCATTGCCCTTCTCATTAGCTTTTCTATTTATAATATCTCACTTTTGCATACTGAGTGGCAGAATGGTTCATGGTATTCAGAGTCTAGGAAAATCATGAATTTATACAGTGTCATAATGATCTATTTTGCTTTCTATTTCTTTCCTAATTATTCTTTCCATTTGATTTAGCATTTTTTGATTACTTTTGAGCTCTGAGATGATGTTTTCATGAAACTGTTGCTGTAATATCAAGCTCTCACTTGAGTTATAATGGTTCAATGAGAGCCCATCAGATTTATTTTCAGGCATCCACCTTTACATTCATCTCTCTCTTCACTTCACATTTATCCACAGTGAATTTATTCTGCGATTTTATTTTGCACTCAATATTGTAAAGTGTTTTTCCAGTTCTTCACAGTTGATATTTGTTCTTATTGCTCTGGAATAGCTGTATATCAGCAGCAAATTTTGTCAGCCTCACCTTTAATATTTTTTTGAGACCATTTTTAATGTGTTTAGCAGCACAGTTTCCTACAGAATCCTTTTTGTTACCTCCCTCCATTATGAAAGCCACTCATTTGCTCCTACCATTCAATTCTGATCTTTTAACCATATCAGGACCATCCCTCCTGGCACTCTTGCATAGCTCCTCTTTTCAAGTATAATAGCAGAAATATCCTCAAAACCATCTGAAGTCACTCCTGTTGCCCTTTAAAGTAGTGTATTGGGTTTGCATGGCAAGGTTTT
>NW_010287618.1:0-5274 GCF_000700745.2 Antrostomus carolinensis
CCACCACTCCCAAGTCCTTCTCTTCAGAGCCTGGAACACTTTCTGAACCTCACTTTCTTTGGTACTACCCACTGCTGCATCTAGTGTTCAACTGAAAGAAACCTTGATAAATATTATTGAAAAACACTATTATTTCAATATTTTCCATTCAATTTCAAAATATTTTTTCATCTTTTATGCTCTAACTTTAAAAAAAAATTCCTAAGGTTGAGACACTAATTTTCAGATTATAAACATAAATCTTAGTGTTTAAGAAGCTAAGCAGAGGTCATTGTTATTGTGCAATTAGTCATAGAGTACAAATAATTAGTAAGAATTCAAAGTCTGTATTTCATTTGAAGTTGTGTGCAGTTCCTTATGTGTAATTTTTGGGCATAATTGTATTTATCTGTGATTATCTTGTGCTTGTGTGACTCTCTGCAGCTCGTAGAGTTGTACACACACAGAAAACTCCCCATATATAGTAGAGACCTCCTTTTTTTTCTCTCCCTCCATCTGTTATTTCTCACCTGAAGAGGAAAGCTTAGGAATAGCATTTGCTTTTCATCTTGGTAATTTGTAGATATCTGAAGATAGTTTTATAGTCTTCTTTGGATTTCAGCAAAAAACAATAGTTAAAAGCACCCCCCCCCCACACACACACACAACTTAATAATGAGACATTTCATTTGTTTTGTTTGGCAACTATTGGACATGGGATGAAATACAGATCAAACAATATTTAGTACAATATTAATCCTTTAGATTCAGGCATGGCAGAAATGATTCTTTTGAGCTGTGGTTAGGAAGGAGGAGGAATCCAGAAGCAGTCAGCTAGGAGGAAAGAAGTTACCTATGAGCAATAGAAAGACTGTAAAGAAGACAGGCACATCTAAAAGACAGCAGACTTATTTGGATGAAATAACAGCTGGCCAGAACAGCCATCAGGAAAACTGTTCCCGTATCACATAACCGTCCATCCCTTTCCCAGCACAGGGAAAAGGCGGGATGACTGGTTTCCAGAAAAAAATTAGAAGTCTTTTCCGAATTACAAAACCTATTTCATCATCCTGGGAGGCACAACACAAGCAAGTTTATGCAGTAGTTCACTGAGCAAGACCCTTGTTTCTAACTGTAGATAATATCAAATGCTACCTGTAACAAAGGACCTTGTGGTAGATAGATAGCTACCAAAGAACATAGCTTTAGGAAAAATTTCTTCCTGTAGACATTAGGCTAAAGTGTAGTGTCTGTTGCCAAGCAGAAGTTTTATTTCCTAGTGAGTAGGCTTGTTTTTCTCCTTCTTTTAGTCAGAAAGTCTTTAATCTGTACTTCTCTGTTGAATTTTCCCAAGTTTTTTACCATAAAAGTACCTTGTAGTGACAAGCTCTAGTAGCTGACAATTTGACTTGTAGAAATGTAGGCTTTTTCACTAGTTTTGAGTTTTATTTTATTTACTTTCAAAGGATGCACTCTTCTTCCATGGAAATGGAAACTCTTTTGGGTCTATCTGCCTCTGTTTATCCATTCATTATTTTGAATCTCTCCAACTGAACCTCTCCTATTTCTCTCCTTTCTAAATAAAGAAGGCCCAGGCTGTTTCAAACACTCTTCATATGGAAGTTTTTCTGCACCTCTGACATCTCTTAGAAGGCACCTCTATTAAAAAAGAATTAGGGAACTGGAAATTTAAACAAGAACTAAACTTTGAGCCTGGGTTCTTGCTTGTAAAAGGAGGCAAAAAGAATCTCAGCTTGCTCAAATATTTACTTACAAATCTGTGTGCAGATTTTGTTGTTTGCTCACACTTTTATTTCCTACTTTGCCTTTTTTCTTCTGTATCTGATAGCCTCTGCCCTGGGGTCAAATCTCATTCCCATGCACAATCCATCTTTGGGTAGTAGCTGTCACGATAAAACTAATCTCAAGGGATGAATTTTCTCTTCCTTTTTCTATTTCATAACTGCCATAGCATCATCAGTGTCTGATAGGTGGCACTGGTTTTCCATTGCTCTCTGCCCCAAAGATTACCTGAGAGTCTGTACAGTCCTTCCTGCTTCTCCTCTCCTACCTCTACCAGCCCTGTGCTCAGCAGGGTACAGAGTCAGTAGATAACTGCTGGAGCATGGCATTTCCAAACAGGAGGTGTACAGTCCGCTATCCCTGTGAGGTTTCTGTATTCTATCCTATTTCAGTTTTCTCTCACCTTGTTACTGGCATTAGTGTTGCTCATGAACATATTAAAAGAAATACTTTTATGATCAGGTTTTTAAATGCCACAGACTGCTTATTTTATCAAGATCATACAAGACCAACAGAAGAAATTCAGTTACAGAAGTTAGACGTAATCTCAGTACACAATCCAAAATGGAAGTCTGAATCCACAGAGGAATTTGCAAGACAAAATGGAGGTTAAAATCGAATGCTATATAATCCGCACTGTTGCAATGAGCAATGTCCTTCCTCACTTCCTTGAGGATTGAGTTTAAGTTTTTCTAAACTACTAAGCAGATTTTCCTTTGACCTAGTGCCTCATGGATCCAGCCAGCAATACTAACTGAATACCATCCAGAAAAGATCCACACAGCACGTTTGTAAGAAGTACAGTGCTAGCAATTTTCTTTGATATGAGCGACAGGGACAGCATTCTTGCAGCAAGGAAGGGGTGGACATGTTTCATGGCATAGCCAAGATTTTATTTTTTCCCTAATGTTTGCCAAATCATTCAAAACAAAAGAAGGCAGCTGGCAGGACTTCAAAAGGAGTTTTGTGGATGAAGTAACTCAAGCTGCACTACTTTACCTGGCTAAGCTCTTGGAGACCAACAAAGATAAAACATAGCTTTTGGGTCAGCCAGGAGCCTCTTTGCAAAACTACAGATGGAAAGTTGCCTGGTCATTGTAATGTAACAAGGTATTCAAAGATGATAAAACAGTACATTGTCCTTTAATTTTGGATGTGCATTTCTTTTAAGAGATTAATCAAAAGTGTGCTTTAGATATGAGAAGAAATACCTTAGGGCAAACCAAAAGAATACATACTCTACATGGACATTTCCCCGGTATAAGAGCTTGTCATCAATTTCTTGTGCGTTTTATTCAGCCTACAGTTTAAGTATTGAAACTGCTAGCTGGAAAAAGCAAGTAACCACATAATCAAGAGCAGAACTGTCCAGTTTCTTTTTCTCAAAGCAAAATTTTGACATTCAATTGTAGTCTAAGCTAAACCAAAAAGGCATCTCTGACTGTTTTGCGGCAAAACTTAGGTAGTCACTAATGGACTAAATACATTCCCAGGATGATGATGGTAAAATAGCAATTGGATCTGGTAGCATTTAACCATACTCTATAGCCATGTAAAAGGAGAAAAACAATTAAGACTAAAAAAATGAGGGAACTCTAAACGCGTCAACACGGCCTGTTGTTTGTAGCAGTGTCTCAGGACAAGTAGGGATTCAGAGGAAGGAGCCTAAAGGGGATATTATTCCAGCTTTAGGAATGTCAGAGGATAAGGCATGGAACAGTTATTGACAGAAGGAACAGGTTCAGATGCCAGAGAACAGAAATGCTCTGGCTTTCATAAGGGCCACATCAAGCAGACTGCTAAAATCAAGGAGAAACTTACATTTCATTGCCAGGTAGAGAGAACTAATAAAAGAAGAGGAAATGTTTTGGAGCAGCAAGCAACAAGCAAGTGATAGTTACTGTTACCTTCTGCTATCTTAAAACAGCGAAGGAAAGCTCCAAGGCCAGAGAAGTTACAGTAGCAATGCACAGATGCCTATACATGCACATATGCATAATACAAGCATACACACACACATACACATGCATTGCTTTTTTTCCTCATCACATGTGGTCATTTTGATAATGTTGCAGGTTGAATAATGAAAAGCTTCCTATTAGAAAGTCTGGAAGTTTGTCCATCTGTAGTTGATTTCTACTAAATGATATTTCTGTGGAAGAATGACAAGGTGAACCTATAAAATCAGTTAATCTTGTTTATAAATTCTGCTGTAATCTGCAAAACTGACCCAGAGTAGCATTACAATGAAGTAACAGATCATGTTCCCATAATAAATTAGTGCAAACTCACCCAGCACCAAACATGTTTCAAACTTTATTTCATTCTTATATTTTATCTTTCATTATGTTATAGCTCCATACCCTAGAGTCACTTGTAAAAAAACAAGTTCAATATTTCCACCAGACTTTTTCCCTGTCAAACACTCCACAATTACAGCTAAAAGTTAGAAGTAACTAAAACTCTTTTTAATCCCCTGAACTCATTTTATGGCAGGGAGGGAGGGGAAGCAAGCTGAAAAGCAGCCTCTCGACCAGCAGGCTGGGGAGAATTTCACATATTTCCCATGTCTCTTAGGAATGGAATAAGCAGGGATTGTAAAATGCTGTCTTAAACTTGTGTCCATGCACAGTATGCTCTGTCATATTCAGCAGATTGCCCACAGCACTTAAGCAAATTCTTTAGATTTAGTAATAAATAGTTTTTGACTAGTTCCTCCAAAAAACTGGTGAAAAATAACTGAGCTATGCTTTTTATTTTATAACCTTGCTTATAGGCTCTCTTAGCAGCACATAAATCCAGCAATTGCATAGGATTATTTGGCAGTATGAGTGTGAGAAGATGGCCAGGCTGGTACTGTAAAAATAAAGTATTAAGAAAGGCTTTATAAGATTTATGGAAGGAAAGGCTGCCACCAGCAGAGAACTCTACGTGTCCTTCAACTAGTAGGAAAGGACAAAGTGTTTCAAGATACTTCGTATCTTTCCCACCAGCCTTGGAAGAAGACCGGCAGGTTCGTTTCATTCAGTCATTCCTCAGCTCCTCCTTGTGCCCAGCTCTACAGTCTCCAATGACATAACTGAAATCCAAGAACAGTCAACTGTCGGGGACATTGACTTGGGGGTATTTTCCACTCCCCTAAATAGAGATTGAGTGCATGTTCTCAGAGTTGATTGAAATGAAAATGGAAAACTCGACAGCTCTTAACATTTTTTCAAGCACATTTTTTCCAGGGTTGGGAGAAGTGAGAGGGTTTCAAAAGCAACGTGGCCTTTTGCCAATGCCAGGGATGTGTTTCAGAGTCACGGGATGACCTGCTGTGAGACCGGGAAGTATTTGGTGAAGCTCACAGGACTGTACTACAGCAGGTGCTGTGGCTGGGAGGCAGGCGTGACAGGCAAGAGGCTTTGCACATGCAAGCCAAATCGGAATTGGAGATTTACTGTTATTTATCAGCAGCCTGTCAATGTTAAGGTGGGGGGGGGGGGGGGG
>NW_010287618.1:5290-6998 GCF_000700745.2 Antrostomus carolinensis
GTGGGGGGGGGAAGTCACATGATTATTTTCACCCAACAGTGTGGGATGTCCTCTGGAGTGTTTTTGGAACAGGTCAAAATTCATATAAAACTGTCACAATTATCTGATAGATTTTTAGCCAAAACCTTCCACATAAAAAATGAAAGTCTATACAGCTTCAGAAGGGAAGACTTCCACAGAACAAAGGCAGATGCTTTGCACACATGAATGATACTTTATTATGCTTTAGTCAGCTTTATCTTATGTTTATTAGAAAAATCATATAAATATGTCTGAAAGGCTTTCAGAAGATGTTTGTCCTTTCACTTTAGAAAGTGGGGAAGATTTCAAACTATTTTGATGAAGCAAGAAAGACTAGAAAGTCTAAGGGTGGCTTGGATCCTTTCAGGTGGGTGCCTTTTTATCCATTCCAAAATTTTTACAAAGCATTGCTGTGGTCACACTTTAACAATGGAGAGAGTGGTTCATACTGGATATATTCTAAACACCTCTAGCCTTTTTCTGTATGCTTTCCCCAAAATTAGCTGTGTAAGGGTGACACTGATAGTCAAGGCAATACCATGCGTAAATATTGTGCTAATGACTATGTGTGAGTTGCATATGTGAATAAGTGTTCTTCAGAAAGGTTTAGCTTACTGAGGGACAATGATCCCTCCAAAGTCCTGTAAGTCAGGAAATAGCTTTAGCTCAGCTTCCCTCCCAAGGTATCAGAGGAAAATCATGTCTGTGGGAGCTGGGGAAAGAGAATATTTCTGTGTTTTACAGCCAGTGTTTGCTGAAGTATATTGGTCCCCAGTATGGGGAAATTTTTCTGTCTTTTGCTGTTATACAAGTCCAACCTTCATGAAAACGATATTGCTCAGTACTTATAGCAACAACTTTCCCAATAAGCCTGATACAGGCAAAAGTTTTCAGTGAGAAAGTGAGTATTGTAACTTTGATCTCCACTGGAGAGCCTAAAAGCAAACTCCCTAGGTTTCAAATTTACTGGCAGTCTGGGACATCACTGCCGTAAACATAAGGACAAGAGAAAAGATTTTGCTATATGTCTGCATATAGAAGGACATTACTTACAAACAATGAGATGAGATTGCCTACAGAGCAGCTGTGGTTCTTTTAATGAATATTGTCTTCCAATGGCTGAAATAAAATGTCAAGGCTGGTGGAGATTTGCAATTGGAAAAGCTATAGAAGTTATTTCTAAAAGCAAATCAACTTGGATATGTAAAACATATTTGCTAAAGGTTTCTGGCATCTATACTGCAGTGGTACACTGAATTTCTTAGTAAAACCTCTATCCTCATCACAGGTATATCCTCCCAGAAGTAATGTATATGCAGTTTACTTGGTGAAGATGAGAGCTCTCTCTCCTGAAGATGGAGAATATCTTTGTATTTTCTATAAAGCTAAACCCAACAATATGAACCACACTGATGTTTTTGAAGAAATGCATTAGGGAGCGGTAGGCCTTGTACTTTACCAAAGGATTTTCCCAAAGGCGATCAGGACAAAAGAGCTTTATTAAATAAACCCATTTTAATAATTTAAAATTTCGCTTAGACTAAACAAACTCATCTGAAATTATGTAATTTCAGGCAATTTATCATATTTCTGAAAAAAAATCAGCAAGATCCACCACGGTGCCTTAGAAGAGCCAACACCACCACAGCGTGACTGTCCCACTCTGGGGGTGCGCAGGGGCTGCGGG
>NW_010287619.1:0-1568 GCF_000700745.2 Antrostomus carolinensis
CTCGACCGCGAGCGCCAGAAGCTGGAGGCCCAGGAGAAGAAGATCATCGTGGACATCAAGAAGATGGCCAAGCAGGGTCAGATGGTGAGGGGACATCACTGGGGGACAAGGAGGGGACATGGAGGGGACTGGGAGAATATGGAGGGGACAAGAGGGGATGAGGGGACATGGAGAGGACCAGGGGATGAAGAGACCTCCAGGGGTCCATGGTGGAGACCAGGAGACCATGGTGGAGACCAGGAGATGGAGAGACCTCCAGGGGTCCATGGTGGGGACAGGAGAAAGCAGAGGGGACATGGAGGTGACCAAGGGACTGTGGTGGGGACCAGTGGACACAGAAGGATCCAGAACTCTTGGTGAGGACCATGGTGGGGACATGAAAGTGACTGGGACACCTGGGGGAGACCAGAGGAGCGAGGTGGGACCTGGGGGCCGACCTCCAGGAGACCATGGTGGGGACCAGGGGTCCATGGTGGGGACAGGAGAATGCAGAGGGGTCATGGGGACATGGAGGTGACCAGGAGATGGAAGAGACCTCCAGGAGACCATGGTGGAGACCAGGGGTCCATGGTGGGGACAGGAGAAAGCAGAGGGGACATGGAGGTGACCAAGGGACTGTGGTGGGGACCAGTGGACACAGAAGGATCCAGAACTCTTGGTGAGGACCATGGTGGGGACATGAAAGTGACTGGGACACCTGGGGGAGACCAGAGGAGCGTGGTGGGACCTGGGGGACCATGGAGGGGACTTGAATATTGGGAGGAGACCAGGGGACCATGGTGGGACTGGGAGATGCAGGAGGGACACGGGTGTTTGGAGAGGACCAGGGGACATGGTGAGGAGTTGGGGGGTGGACCATGGAAGTCCCCAGGTAACCACCACAGTGGATCCAAGGGGACCAGGAGGCTGTTGAGATGGTGGTGGGTACTGTGGTGGGCCCTGAGGGACACAGAGGGGTCCCTGGAGATGCCTTTGGCCTCTTGGAGGACCTCATGGCCACTTGATGTTCCCCTCTGTGACCTTCAGGACGCGGTGAAGATCATGGCGAAGGACCTGGTGAGGACACGGCGCTACGTGAAGAAGTTCATCACCATGAGGGCCAACGTCCAGGCCGTGTCCCTCAAGATCCAGACCCTCAAGTCCAACAACTCCATGGCCCAGGCCATGAAGGGTGTCACCAAGGCCATGGCCACCATGAACCGACAGGTGGGTACCCGTGGAGATGTCCCCAAGGCTGTGACCACCATGAGCTGCCCTGGGGTGACCACAGGAATGTCCTTCAAGAATGTGGCCACCACAACTTGACCTGCAGTGAGGACATCCCAAAAACTGTGGCCACCACAAGCTGCCCCAAGGCTGTGGCCATCTTAGGTTGGCCTTGAAGATGAGACTGTGGGTCCCACCAGTGGCTTCAGGCGACATCCCTGTGGTCATGGCTGCTTGGGGTGGCCATGAAGATGTCCATGAGACTGTGGCCACCATGAGCTGCCTCATGAGGGGATGTCCCCAAGGCCATGGTCACCATGGCCACCACTCCAGGTGGTTGTGGGGATGTCCCCAAGGCCATG
>NW_010287620.1:0-767 GCF_000700745.2 Antrostomus carolinensis
AATTAGGGTTATGGCCCGGAAGTAGGGGTACTCCTAGGGACTTCCAGTTTCGAATTACGATTCCACCCTGGAAGGAGTGTTACCCGTAGGGAATTCCCGTGTGGAATTAGGGTTCTGTGCAGACACTAGGAATATAGCCAGAGACTTCCAGTGTTGAATTAGGGGTCTGCCGCAGAAGGCTTCCTAATTAACCTGGGAGTGGAATTAGGATTCCAACCTGGAAGTAGGGTACCCCTAAGGACTTTGGGAGTGGAAATAGGGTTATGGCCCGGAAGTAGGGGTACCCCTAGGGAATTCCAGGGTGGAATTAGGTTTCTGCCCCGGCATTAGCAATATCCCTAGTTGTAGCATGTTGCAAAAGCTGTGGAGGGTTACCAGATTCTATGGGGTGTTGTCAGAGTCCAGGGAACGTTGTATGAGACCATGGGACAATGTCAGGTGCTTAGCAGAAGTCCCTAGGGGTATCCCAAGTAGCGGGGAAGAACGCTAATTCCACACTGGAAGTCCCTGGGGGTACCCTTAGTTCCATGGTGAAACCCTAATTCCACACCAGAAGTCCCTAGGGGTATCACATGTAGAGGGGCAGAAGCCTAATTCCACACTGGAAGTGCCTAGGGGTACTTCTTGTTGCGAGGAGGAAGCCTAATTCCATACCGGAAGTCCCTGGGGGTACCCCTAGTTCCAAGATGGGACCCTAATTCCACACCAAAAGTCCATGGGGCTACCCCTAGTTTCCGTGTGGAACCCTAATTGTGCCCTGGAAGTCC
>NW_010287621.1:0-58696 GCF_000700745.2 Antrostomus carolinensis
TCCCTTCCTTGACTTCCTACGTGTCGGGAGGACACATGGGTAGCAATACGTGTCGGGACACAATACGGGTAGCATCTCCATCAGTGACTCAGTTCCCAAATGACTGTAGATGTTACTGACTGTTGTTACATTGTACCATTGCAGTGGATATTTCTAGAAATCTTTGGAAGCTCTTTATCCTCAACAAATCTATATGACAGTGTTTTAACTTCATAACGTGTTTAACTCATGTACAGTTTCTGCATGTAATATTTTACATAAGTAGTGATCTCGTAGCCGTTGAGTGATTTGATGTGCAAACTTCCGTCTGTTCCTCATGGTAGTGAAAAATACTTTTTAAATATATCATCCTCTTTTCTCTATACTATTACTTGCAAAAGATTAGGAGATGACATAAACCATAACAATTTCTGCAAACCATCTACTGTTTGTCTCTTCCTACTCCCACCCTGGATCATGATAGTGCTCAGAGTCAGGAGAATTGGGAAGAAAAACACTTCTTTTAGTTCAAATACAGTACTTCATTCAGTTTACAATACACCACTGTAAAGAAGAAAGAGAAAACATTTTCACTGTGGACATTTTCACAGCATTTATTTTTTGGTAGTATAATGATTCTTTTGTAATCCATCTGGTGTCATTTCACACTAGAGGTTATTTAAATAGAAGAGATTATGTAAGTACTTTAAATAATTTCCTTAATTTTGTGCTTATATTACTTATGGCAATAATAACAAAATTATTGTTTTTTGATTAAAAAGTGATAGTAGAACAACCATGTTTGATCAGTAAATCTAGCCACTGAAATTTGCAATTTCTTTTAATGTTTCCCATTTCCTGCATTTAATTTTAAATGTAAGAATTTTAGTCATATCAAAGTGATATAAATTTTTAACAATCACTTTTACCTCTTCTGAGGTAAATTTTTGTTCTTATGTTAGAATTCTTAAACCAGATCTTTTTTCCTTCTTTTTCTCTTTTTTCTTTCCCTGTGCCCCACGCTCTCTTCAAAACAAATTATAATCAGGCAGTGATTGGCAGCAATTTTTAGCACTAATAATCAAAGCTGAGCAATTTTAGCACCTATTGTGTTCCACCTGCAGGATCATTTTCTTGTCCTGTAACACACTAGGTAGCACAAATGATTGATTTATAATGCAAGATAATATTTTTATTAAAGCAAACTACTCTGCCTAGTGCCAGAGAGGGTAATGTCTCTGAAGTATCCTAACAAAATCTCCCTCAATTCAGGCAGCAAATAATTTGCCTTATCATCTGATTTTCTGTATAAAAATCTTAGCGTTCTATAAGAAGGTTCATATTTCAGATTTCAGAATGTTATCTCCTTTCCAGGGAGCACAACCAAAGCAGCCCAACCTAAGACTTCTTATTCTCTTTAAAAAAAGCTTGAAAATAACCTCTCTTTCCAGCCCACAGGCTCTCTACAAAAACAGATAAAATATTTTGTTGTCCTAGGCAACAACTTGTACTGCCTTCAGTAGCTTAGAAAAGCCCTGGATAGTTATATTTTACCAGCTTAACCTTTTCAGTGTTGGTGAGCTTGCAATAAAATTGGATTTCTATTTTAATATAATACCCTTTTTCAGATTCTTTAATCTGATATTGATATAGAAATTTTAGACATATCCTGTTTTGAATTTGGCCTCCTAAACATGCAGTCTAATTATAGATTGTAGTAAAGGTAGTTCCTCTAAAATAATTTAATTATGAGTATTTAAATTTTGTTTTCTGGACAATATTGGTGCTAGCTTTGCTGGAATAAATTGATTATTTTCAATATTTGCATTTGCTGTTCCTAAGCCCTGACTCTCATAGTTCTAGCTTATGGCATTTTAAAACAGAGTGTGTTGATTGAAGGTCAATGTAAAGTACTTTAATTTCATGGTAGATAAAAGCAAATGAACACAGTGATGTTAATGTTGTAAAGCAATACTTCTGCCTTTACTTTGAGGAAAATTTTTAGTGATAAAAATCATAAAGAAGTATTCCCTGTTTGCAAAGAAACAAAGCTGCAGAATTTATTACATAATGTTTTCAAGGGCTGCAGTACTATTTTGATACTTTTGAAAGAATACTGTGTTTTTCATCTAACTGGCCCATGGAATAATGTGCAAAGGAGAAATTATTCCTTTTCAAAATGTTTAAAAATCTTTATTTTTTCCTGCTTCTTCATTGCTTTATAGGATATTGTGAGGTGTTGATATTTCCAATAAAAATTCCCAAAGCAGTATCAGACATTGACTAGCATCATTTGTCTTCTATTCATGACTAGTTTTAATAGTTAAAGGTAAAGAGGACTGAATGGCAGTCATTTTAGCCATAAGGATGTTGAAGATCAAAAACATTTTAGAAGCAATTTCCCTGTACAGCACATTTTGTTAACGTTCCCAGGTGTAAAAGCAAACACAGTGCTGTGCCATATAAACCTATCAGAGTGATTAATGTGCCAGAAATAGGACAGCAGCATTATCCTGGGTCTTCTACCTGATTCTCCCTTCTCACAATGTTCAGAGCTGGCTTGGTTATTCCTGCAGTCCACCGCATTTGTATCATACAGACACAGTCCTGGATTTCAAAAAAGAGTGAAAAGTATTATACCAAGATTATTAATAGAAGGAAGTTCTGAATTTTTCAACACAGGAAAGATGAGGGGAAGGGAAGTATTCACTTAGCTATGAAAGGTTCTATTGCAGCCTACAGCCAACAGGTCTTGAGTTCTTAAAGTCATCTTCAAGGATTTTGTCCATTATTTTTAACTTTCAAAGCAATAAGGATTGAGTCACTATCCATAAAGGGGTATTCAAAATTTTAATAGCTGTTGGTGCCAAGAAAACTTTCATGTTCAGTCTGTATTGTTTCAAAATTACATACTATTATCTCCAGTTATCAATTTTCTATACTTGTAAGTAATACATTGGCAGCCCCTATGTTTACACCCTTGAAATAGTTATTGACAGGTTATTTGTGAACCCTGCCATAATGATCAAGTCATTGCAAGATTATGTACATTTAACTCCTGATTTATATTCCTACCTCTTTTTCTTATCCATTGCTTGTTTAAAAGAATGCTCTTCATATCATATAGAGATCTTAAAAATCCATTATTCATGCAAAAGTAGTACATTTTATGGATTTTAATTCACTGCCATAATTTGGAAAAAAAATTGAGAAAATGCAGTTAAACATATTTCTGTGTGCAGTGATATTCAAAATGGTATCATAATAAATTACAGTGCAGCTGTTGCAAATCTGTTAGTCTGTTAATAGAAAATGAGAGATCTTTCTAGTTTTATGGGGTTCAAAACAGAAAGTCATTTTCAGAATCTCTTACAGTGTTTTATCTATGCTTTTTCATCAATGAATTAAGCACCTGATTCAGATGCAGTAATGACAGAAGCTACTGGAAAAAATATAGTGAGACCTTACTTACACTTTTGTTCAGGTATTGAAAGCTGGATCAGAACCTGTCTAAGCCAGATTCAGGTTACATGAGCACACTCATCAGGAAAATGACATACATCAGTTTTCCAAATAACAATTTTTATCATTCTGCAGGAGTCAGCCCAAGCTCCCAGCCATCCTGATTTTCTCAGGGTGTTTTCTTCATGATACCATTTAAAACAACAAATTCAATAATAATCATATTGGGTAGTTGCAGGTGAGCTGCTCATGACTGTCTGGCAGTCTTGTCAAAAAAGTTTTCTCATCATCCCCTCTTCCACATGCATGATCTACTTGAAGAAGGAAAACACAGTCATAATATCTTCCTTTAAAATACTTACCCCTCCAGTAAGCCGCAAAGAAATACATATGTACTCACGTGCACACAAAGAGCAAAAGAACAAAAATTATGCAGAGCTAAGTATTTCAAACATTTGTGTTCCTACACACAATATGGTTCTACTGTGTTTTTAGTGAATGTAACCAAACACAAGGTAGTTTGTGTTTCCTGTCTTATGAGTTAAAATTATGTAAGATTTATATAAGCAATAGATAAGCATCAAAGCCATAGCCAAGGAGGATGGATGGCAAAACAATGGCATAGTTCATAAATTTACATTATTAAAGAGCAGTCATAAATCTACGCTGTTTCTTTTGTTGAAGCTGAGCTACGATTTGCAAGCAGGAATAATTATTCTTACCTGCTTTTAATAGCAAAGTACAGAGTAGCACTAGTACATGGCATCCACAAAAAAAAATTCATTATCTTGGGTTATCTGCTCTGATCTGTTAACATTTCTTTGTTAATTTGTGGCTCTCTGGGAAGCAGAAGCATAAGATGTGACTTAAGTGAGAGAAAAAAAATTGACAGAAGTTTAATGTGCCTCTAAGCATATGGGGTGGTTTGCTTTAGAAATTCATTAGAACTGAAGCGTGGGAAAGGAAACTGAGAACTAAGGAGAGTTAGTGGTAAATGAGGGAGTTATATGCAAGAATGAGATGTTAAGTATGGGAAACAACTGCCATTAGATGCTAATGGGCTTAGCAAGAAAGACTAGAAATACATAAGCAAGTAACATACACAGAGTACATAAGTATTATATAAAACAGAAAAAGATGAAGTTAAAGTCCTTACCTTATGTCTAGAAAATGTAAACACATGACTACACAGCTATATAGAGAGTTTCAAATATTCAAAAATATTTTCACAATTAGGTTTTCTCTGTTTTCCTTTAGTCTTCAAATTAGTTTGCTGGCTCTTTGTGGCAGAGAATCGTCTTCATGGATTGATAAAGTCCTAGAATACTCTCTAAAATATGATCAAAATTACAGTTTCTCCCAGTATTTTTACTTATGTTATTAATAAACAGTTACAGGATATCAAAATTATGCTTTATAGAAAATGTGAAAGATGACCACGTCAAATATTATAAAAGAAATAGAACATTGGATAGTGTTTCAGGTAAGAAGATTTATGTCAAGAATATCTTGATATGAAAAAAGAGTTTTTAAAAGATTCTTTGACTGTGTCTAATTTAAGTTAGTTTGAGTTCTGGGCAAAATATTTTCCTGAGGATTTTGTTATAATGTACTTCAGCTTTTTACCATAAGATTTCTAATGGTCTCTGGAATTCAGATAAAGAAGAAAAGCAAACTGGCTGCTATCTTCTCTGCATTTCCCCAGGGTTTTAACACAGATTATTGCAATGTGTCAAGGATAAAACCCCCTCAGTGTTTGCAGGAGGTGCTATTAAGCAAAATGGCTGAGATTTTGTGCTTATTGCTGACAATTTGATATATTTCCATAATCTACAGCATTTTAGCATTCCATTTGGTTTTGTTCTTATAAGTATTTTTTTCTTTGTAAGTATGCAATAAGCTACTGTGTTTTTCTTCTGACAATCAAAGAAGATATTGCTTATAATTCAGTACAGACCCATTAACAGGGCAGTGAAGAATTTTATCTGGTCGTGAAACTCACTTATTTGGTTTGATTGTGCATGTAGCAATTATCAAGACAGTAAATATACTTAGAGGGTCTGAAATATACATCTTCTGATGGGAAAATGTCAAGGTACGTTTAAATGAATAAGAGAGTCAGAAACATGTTAACTGATACTGCAGAAATCTGTCATCAGAATCTCAACAGACATAATTCTGAATATCTGAAATCTTGTATGGAGATTCAATTTTTGTCAAGTCCTACTTGAAAGTGGTGAAATTATTTAAAAAAAAAATCTTTCCCGGTTATCTGCCAAAGTAAGAGTAGGGTGATGTGGTAAAAGAGATATCTCTGTATAACAAATCATTTTATTGTACTGTAAAAGGGATTAGTTTTACTGATAATAACCCATAGTCAATTTTTACATGCAATGAGTAAAATAATAATAAGAATGTAGCATGCTTTATTTATTTCAGAAGCTAGCTGACACTTGGCTTTGACAAATACCATGTGGAATTGATTCTTTTTATTGTTCACTTTGTTTTCTGTTTTATCCTTTTTATCTCAAGGGCAGTTTCCATAAAAATGTTTCAGAGGTCTGTTTGCTCTCACTGTGTTTCCCATCTGAGTTCCTAATCCTGTTTAGCTGTTTACTGGTGAAAGTAAATTGTAATGGTGCATAAAGAACAAACACTGGTCAGTACAATACACATTCTGGGACATATCTGGAGGTTCTGTATCTTCAGTGTTTTCACCAAAGTCTTGCAGGCAGGTGGAAGCGTGGCTTGGTGGTAAAACGTCACTGTGCGTGTGTCTATGTGAATGTGTCAAGTTCTGGAGATCTTCTGTATCTCCTCCTAAAACTTACTGGTATTTTAATAACCCAAAATGTTTATTCAGTGCATTATTTGCCTTGAGGCTCTTGAGAACAATTTAAATGTATGAACTGAAGTGACTGTTGCAGTAAGGTACCATGAGGTGTGTAGGTGATAAGTAAAGCTGTATACACAGAAACATAAAAAAGAAGCATAACTGTCATATAATAGGATAATATAATTTAATATATATTTACCTAGTCTACTTCTTGTGTTATGTTTAACTTGCTGATGTCCTCCCTTCTCAGCTTTAATTTTTTAAGACTTCCTTTGCCAGCTTTCATATGGTATTACAGCACGAGCAATAATAAACAAGACCAATTACATTCTCACAGTTTTTGGAGCCAACTAGTCTCTCTCTTCTTATGGATAAACAGAAGGAACCTCAGTTACATTGTTCAGTATTTTAGAGTGCATCATCTAACCAGACATTCCCAAAATGCTTCAAGTTTCCAAAAAGGGTTTTAAGCCACTTCTTTACTGAATTATGCCCAAAAAAAGGGCAATGTTGGGCACAATCCACAGCTGTGCATTTCATCTGTGCATTATATTAATTAGCCTTTTTAAATATTCCAGTCATTAAGTGGGTGGAAGTGTACAAGACATTGAATTGTTGGAAAAGACTAAGCTTTTCATACACATGTGTTAATTTTTAAGTTCTTTACAACCATTTGTGCTGCAGTACTCAATCATGGATATACTAGAAACTTTCCATATAATTTTATTTCTGCTAAAGCAAAGGAACAAATTGGCTTAAGAAAATGTTTTTCATAACAGTATCACAGTTTTGAAAAAATAATTAAGAAAATTCAACTTTCTTTCTTAAATTTATTTTTCAAAATTTAAAAATTTTACAATGTACAAAATTTTTAAAATTACATTAAAAATATAATGTATACAAAAGTATCACCTTGAAAAGATATTTAATGTAGCTAAGTGATCACTTGAAATTTCAGAAAATTGGAAAGAAGTCATTAGTGTTTCTTTTTACCTGTATTGAATATGCTGGATCATATTCTACTTTAGCAAAAGAGGGACCTATGAAGGGATAAAATTTCAGTTGCTGGCTATATCAGTGAAATTCATATTTACAACTCAGACATAGTCATAGGAGATACATGTCGAGGTTCTTGCTATAATCATTGAAGATACGCAGGCATTTCTTTGATATGATTCATCCCATCCTAAAACAAATGCTTAAATTAAATCAGATGAGTCATGCCTTAAAGATGCCTATTTCTCTCTGCTAACTTAAAGGGACCCTTATGTGAGTACTGACGTGTCTACTGTGGATATTTTACACTCCATAAAATCAATATCATTCTAAAACTGAATGTGGCTTCATACATGAGAAAATAGAATAGATATTATTGAGTAAAATGGTGATATTCAGGAAAAATAATGAGCTATAGTCAGGGTAAGCAAGGAAATCCCAGTATTGACACTTTTGAGTTGAATAGATGAATGCTGTTTCCCTTAGAAACCTATTTCTTATTTGTAGCAATATGCTGGTATGTTCTGAGAGTTACTGTAGCACAACATTGCTTACCAACACATTTTATCATTAGGAACAACTGGACATCCCAGACTGCTAAATCCTGCCTACACCTTAGAAAAGGCGTAGATCGTACATCTGGGGTTTTTTCAGTCCCGCAGCTATATGCCTCATTTACTTCTATGGCAGTTGTATCACAAAGCAAACAACTTTTGTCTTGTCTTTTTAAACCCACACTGTTAGTCATGTATCCAAAGATTGGCCAAAGTAAATAGGACTTCATCTTTAGTCTCATTTTTTCTGACATGGCATTTTTGTCAAAAAGTCTAGAATAATCCCATATAAAGCAGACTTTCAGATTTTGTATTTAGCTCCCTGCATCCTACCCAGGACCTGCATTTCTTATTCAGGCAAGATACGTCCCATTCGAGTAGCACAGACCCTGATTTTCTAAACCTGCTCTTTACAGATACGCCTGTGTACAGTTCCTAAGGAGAAGTTTTATGTAAAATGATACTTTGTAAACTTAATTGCAAGATAATGAAAATTAATTGTGTTTGGCAGTTAAACCAAGCACTTGCTGAAAGTATAGCTCTGTATGTCTCCCAGATATATTGAACTAATATAACTGCTTTACATTTAAGACCTAGAAAACTTTTACAAACATTTTTCTAGTGGTCTCTTAGAAAATCTGTACACATATGGCAAAGAAGGAATGAGATTTGATTATGCTTTCCTACTCACTGAAAACAGAGGAGCCATACATGCAGAATCACCAACTCCTACCTGTATTCCTGAGATTAGTTTAGAATACAAAAGAGTTTGAATATGTTATTACATTTATAAAAAGATGTTATCAAGAAATATTTTAACTTCTTTTGATATTTCTACACATTATACAGTTTTTCACACGTCACCAGTAACTTTCTGTTACACCAGTAACAGTAAGTTACTAAGATGTACTTCTGAGAATTGAGAGAAGAAACAAAAAGCTCACCCGATATTTGACAAAGCCAATTTAGAAGATATCAGTAACAGAATTTAATACTGTTTCCAATACTGCTATGGAGTACAGAAGGGACATGACAGAACTTTATAGGTTTGAAGTGTACAAAGATTAAGGTGTCAGAGTAACGTATTCAAATTATTAAAAAAGATAGTTTACATAAAAACACACTTTTAAATTAATTAAAGGAAATAAATTTCATTATATATGAAAAGTTAGAAAGCTGTCTCAGAAAGAGCAGTGCAAACATCATCCTTTTATAAATTTAAAGTAGATGAAAACAGTAATAGCCCTGTATTACAGGAAGACAGGTCAGAAACCCAGTAGGAGTCTCCCCAGCCCTAACTTCTGTGATTCAGCAGTGATACCGTTTTTGCATAAAGCCGCATATATTGCTATACTGCTTACAAGATGGCATTTTACAGTCATTGTAATAAATGAAAATTCCACTAGGTGGTTCTGGTGCTCTTCCAACAAGGATCGAGAATGTTAGTGCAGGGCAATTCTATGTCCCTTTTTTGCTGTATTGTTTTCCTATTTTGAGTATGTCAGAATCCAAACATTTAGTTATATTCTAAATGGTGGTATTAATAATATATTTCTTGATTAAGGATAAAATACCCTTGGTTAAATAAGACCAAGGTATGAGACTTTAATATTCCATTGGTAGTTAGTATTTATGAGTTAAACTGCTAGAGCTATGTTTGAATTTAGCCTTCAAAATTACCTTCTTGAACTTGTAAACTTGAGCTGTAATCACAATGGACTTGTAATTAGGGTTTGGGTTTTTTGGGTTGTTTTTTTTTTTTTTTATGTGAGGTATCATCAACCTAGTAGAATTTTAAATTAGTATGTTTATTACATGTAAAACATTGCTATCATCTACGGTGTTGTGTGACAACAGAATGTGAACTGTGCAATTGCAGGAACATTCTTTTTGTATGGGCAGTTGTTTAAGATAGAATACTGATTTAAACACATCTCTGCTCTAGAGCTCTGATATGGCCCAGTGCAGCCACACCTGCATTTTTATTAAAAATCAGCTTATACTTATCATCTTTTCCCTTTGCACTTTCTCTGTTTCACAAATATAATCTATTTTTTCTCTCAGGTGGACTGAGATATGCAACTTGAGATAGACAGTTTGCATATGCTCAGCTTGTATTCATCTTTAAAGGCCACTGTTGCTATTTTAGAAAGGTCTTTGTGCCCAAATGCCTGTATCTCCCAAATGTATCAGTCTGGTCTAGTAAAAGGTGTTATTCATTACTACAAATCTTGCCCTATTGAGTAGGTTTAGAGTGTGTTGCCGGTTCTACAAAAGGGTGGGTTTTTGAGGGGGAGGTTGTGGTTTTTTTAAAAAGAGTATGAATTTTTTTCTGTCTGTTTTGTAATTTCTGGTGTTCCACAGTTGGTTATTTTTGCTGCCATGGTAGGTAACTACTCCAAATATTTCCACAAACAGGCTACAGAACTCAGTTTGCATTTTCCTAATACACTAATGAATGAGTTTCATAGGAGTGTTCATGGGAGAAATTTACAGAATATTATGGAGAATATTACAGAGAATACTACAGAACAGAGATGATAAATTCCAAGTCTGCACATCAGAAAACTGATTCTGATTAATTAATGTTTTTTAAACTACTTCAGTATTTGTTCTCTTACAGATTTTTCTGGTGGAGGTGTAGGCTCATATGTAGCAAATATAAGCCTATTGACAATATCCCTGCTGATCAATTAGAAATCATCAACAGACCCACAGAGCTCCACAATACAACGCAGACTCCCATCAGGCCAGAAATGAGAGCTCATATCATGTACTAGCGACAATTACAATTCATCTTCCATTAGTTTTCCGATTTAAATATTGACTGCTCACAAAAACAAGTCTTTAAAAAAACTCCTGGATTAAATTTCACAAAAAGTAGGAAGCAAAAGGCAAGCACATTTCATGAGTTCTTCAATTTTTGCTGCCCTTTCTAGTTCTTGAACCTACCTTTTGCAAGAGATTGTCTATTTTACCAACAGTTTGTATAATGCAGTCACTGCTAATTTTTGTTTGGGCCACACTTTACCAGAATAGCCCCACTTTACCAGAATAACCTTCTTTTCATGGTAGGTGTAGAATGGAAATCTATTTCAGTCATTGAACGAGACTAGAACTGGAGGTATTCCCCTGTACCTAAGGATCTCAAAAGATTGCAACAGCTAACACACCCAGAAAACATTCTTCAAGAAGAGTAAACTAGTCTGGAACGTATTATGACATGTTTAAAAATGCTCTGATATGGCTGGCAGACATAGAAAGCTCCATCTTTCTATACAAAAGGAGAAGGCACCTTAGGAAAATGCTTTTCAGAAAAAGTGATACACTTTTTCCAAAACTCATACTCATTCTTTCATCTTGCCGTAGCCAATCATCCATATAAGAAGTACGGTAAAGCTGTGATGTAAGTCTTTCCTAAACTCTAGAAAACTCACCTAAAAATGCCACATCAGTAGAAGATCAAACATACAATGGATTGTGATTTGTGTGAAATACCCTTGTGACCTCTGTTATTCTGGAAAGACATAAGACCACTTAGAACTAGATATTACAAACCAGAAATGTGTATGTGGAGAGAAATTAATTTTCTTTGTAGCCAAGCATTTAGTGTAATGTAAATAAGGATTCAGTAGCCAGTTCTGGGTGCAGGAACATGTGGATTTGCAACATTTATTCCTGTCAGAGTTTCTTAGTGAAGTTTGAACAGATATGCCTTTGAAATACAAAAAAGCTACTCAGTCTTTATGATTAAAACCCTCATGAGTTAACAACTAGTGGAAGTTTACTTTTCAAATATTTTGACTACTGTTGCTTGACATATCCAGGGACTATCATTGTAACAAATACTAAGGCATTTGTGGGTGTGAAGAACTAGCAAGGGGCATTCTCTCTTTTTATTCCTTACCTTTTCTTTTTTTTTTTTTTTTTTTTTTTTCCCTAAGCAGTACAATAGGTGAAGCAACACTACCGTGCCTCAGTTTTGGGGATAAGTACATACTTTTAGAATGCCATTATTCATGATCTACAGAATTTATGTGTTATGTGAAAACAAAATAATTTTCTGCCAACATTTGGACATTTCAAGCTTGTCTTACTCCTTGAGATAAAGAACACAGAGGTGATTCATGTTGGCATAAACAACTTTTTCATAATTGGTTCATAATTGGTATTACCAGAATTGACCTCAAACTCAGAAACCTGAAAGTATATTTCTTTTCTCTTGGCATTTCAAAAGAATATTTCTATTATATCTTAAATGGTGTTTGTCATTGTGCACTTTATTTCTAGAGTAACCTCTTATGGTATGTTGTTTCTCAGGAGAATACATAAAATGGCACAGATCAGCCTGGCAGATTTTACATTGCCTTTGTAGTTCTTAGCACATCAAGACACCTTAGCACACCACTAGAGACAGAAAATTTTGAAAAATGGTTTGGATTAGAATCCTGATTTCACATGTGTTTTGCAAAGCCATTATTGCATGCATTTCCATTAGGACCACCCAGGATATTATCTCTTAAATTCCATGTAAGCTTCTGTTATTCCTGATGGATTTGCACTAGCTGCAATGATAAGCAAGCAACTGGCATAGCCTCTCTGCCTTATGGTACATTACCAAATTAATTGTGAATTTAGGACAATAAACTTCCCAGCTTTGTCTACATTAGTAAATTAAACAATGTTTAGAAAGTGTCTCCAGGCACTAGAGCACATATTCAGAAGGACCCAGGTATCCTTTTGGCATATACCAACTAGCATTCCCCCCAACAGTTTCCAAACACTGATCTGAAGGTATGAGGTTTCAGAGGCCTTTCCCAACAGCCATGCTGTCCCTCAGCTTTGCAGAGTCAGAGTTTACTAACACAAGTACAGACCATTTCGTACAATTTTGCCTTAATGCACAGGAATGTTTTTGGGCATATTTAATTTATTGCTATGGCCATAGATCCCTGCCTCAGACTCAGAGAGTATCTCAGTCCTGACACTGTTACAAACTTACATGGATGCTGTTTACCTGAAAATTATATTTTTGAACTATCTTTTTTTAGAACATTGTCCTACTTTAGTTTACTTCACTGTAATTTGGGGGTTTTGTGCTATCTCATTTTTTAACCATTTACTAAGTGTTTTTAGACCAACATAGAGAAGCCATAAAATTGCTAACCTAAAGTAGGTATTTAAAAACAATTAAAGTAATTTATTAGGAAAGATAACAATGATATCTAACAAATATACTTTTCCTCTTTACAGTCTTCTAAAACCTACTTCTTCTCAGAGTATATTTTTTTAAAAGAGCTGCTTGAAAAAATGAAGATTCTTTTTGGCTTCTTCCTTTACTTTTCCACTCATTGCTTTTCATCCTAATATTCCAAAAAATGGCAGAAGCATTTGTGACTTCAGCATGATTTTTATCCTGGTATCATAAGGTATATGCATGTATTAAACCACCTTAAAAATCTCCTGTGCTATCTGTGATGACAAACATCTATATTTAACTCCCTGTCCTTTTTGTCTCAGTTATACTAAAACTCATCTTGATTACTGTCTTGCTATAACAACACGTTATATTAAATTCTCACAACTTGGATCTCAACGGGGTGTTTTAATTAGTGCCAAAAGTATTCCATTTCTGTCTTTCTCACAGTACTGTCATACAAGCAGCAGATGACAGTTTTAAATTTTAAAGTGTATCCCTTTGATTTCTGTTGTAAATACTGTCTGGCAGCCTGCTCTTATTACTGTGTTTTATTTTATTACTATACATAACTTTAAAAAATTACTTCCAAAGTTGATACAAAGTATGGGCGAGAATAATCTAGGTATTTGCTGTGATATATTTTCCATTATCATCTTGTTTCTTTCCAATATTTTTGCTCTGTTTTTCAGCAAGTTCATGTTCTATGATACCCAAGTTTTTGGATTACTTTCTCTGGATTGCTTACTGTTGATTGACATCAACAGTAAATTAAAGTCAGCTACTTCTACTGTTGCTCACTCTGTAGACATTACTACATTAATATTGTAAACTCCTCAGAGCAGGGATCACCTTATTGTCTGCACAGTACTTAGTGCAGTGGCTTCTGAACTCATGATCAATGTTCCTATCCACTCTAGTAGAAGAAAAATCAGCAATATCTATATTTTATTATGCATTATTTTAATTTGATTTCCATTTGTTCAGGTAAAAAGCAAGCAAACTGGACTCTCCCTGCTGTCATATATCAAGAGGGTAGCTCTGATGGTCTGCATTGCAGTGCAAAGGTGTGATTTCAGAGGTCTCGTACATCCTGACTTACCCGTTGGAAACTGGTTTATCCTTTACAGCTGGATTATTCAACCACAAGTTTTATCCAGGGGGATATATTGTTGAAATTTGTGGTGGTATCACAGCTGTGGTGCTGTCAGTAGCTGCACTACCTGGGTATGTCATCACAGGCTGAGGTCACACATTTGTTAAGTTGGTGCTTATGTACGTCTCAGCCTGTGACTCACTTCCTTCAGGAAGCGTTCACCCGCCTCATGGTACGGCAGAAATGGCACAGGGGGAGCCTGACACCACGTTGACTGTTCTGCAGTGCTTCAACAGCCAGACGTGCCTCGCAGGTGGAGCCGTGTAGGTGCAGACAACACCCTCTCTTGTGGCTGAGGCATCTTTCCCTGCTACTGGCACCTCCTGAGCCAAAAATGACTCAACTTTTCTATAAGATACTGACAGAAGTCTCGAGCACTGTTATTTAATATCGTAGTATTTCAAAGCTGAACTAAGCTGATGTGTAATGCATGCCAGAGAGATCCATGGTGTGTTTTATGGAGTCACTTTGCAAAAGATTTAAAGAAATGTGTTACCTTTGGTGATGAAAAGGAAAGAATGGATTTTGAGAACAGAAGGAGCAACAAAATTTAGCAAGAGTCCCAAAGTGCCAGGGTCCCACAAGGTTGGGCGTTCCCTGGGGCCAGGGTGCCAGGTGCTCCCCAGGGCAGCAGAGCAAGGCCTGGCAGCCCAGAGCTTTCCCACTGCCCCAGCCAGGAGCAGGGCAGCAATGGGGGGACCAGGGCAGCCCCAGCCCTGGCCATCAGGCACCTCCCCGTGGTCAGGGACAGGCTGAGGCTGAGCTGGGATGCCAGCCCATGGGTGGGTGGCAGGGACAGGTGCAGTGAGGTGAATGGGTCAGATATGGCCCTGGGATGGTCATGCAGGGCCTCCCCACAGCACTGTCTGGGGGCCTCCATGAGCCCATGGACGCCGGAGGGGACCCTTACCAGTATTGTAGAGATGGCTGAATGACACATGACAATGGCATGGTACATGGTGACTCCTCTTCTTGCTACAGTTTAAATCCTCCAGAATGTCATAACCTTGCTGCTTACATAGTTTATACTATATTGATAATTTGCCATACACCATTTTGCATTGGTGATTACGAACTGTTTAGATCTTTCTACGAGTTTTCCATTTCCAGGCTACCATTTTCTACTGAGAAACTCTTTAGCATATAGGTAATGATACAGGAACATTTTAAGTGTTTCTACTAAGTCATTTGTAGATTATCTGACTTCTACTTGTCTTTTCTTTGTGTGTTACCACCTAGTTCCTTTAACTGAGATGTATATGAAGCATGGTGATTTTGTTCTTGTTTATTTTGTCTACATTTCTATAAAATAATTTCAAGCTTAATCATAGGTTTTGAGATACTAAGTTGATCAGACTATGCTTGCACTTTCCGCAAAATATCACATCTTTACCATTTAGTTATTTTTCTATTTCAAGGATGAGAAAATAAGCTATGTTTGATGAAATTTGTGTTTATTGTTAACAAAGCAAGATATTTGTTAGTTATTGTAATATTTAAGTTCATGAAAATGTAGATAGATGACTTTGTAATCTTACTTTTTGATATAAGTGTATTAGTCTATTGTTCTTGCTACTTTGTAGGCACTCTCCAAGGTCAGTGGAGAGAAACAGTTACCTCCCATGACTAAATATCCCATGTGATGGTGCTTTTGACATCCACTGTTCAAAGGCTACCATATGATGGGGAATAAAAATTACACTAAGCAAATATCCAGATTCTGTGTTACTGAGCTCTGTCTTGATGAAAAACTACCTCGTTATATCTGGATAGTGATCCCTCCTGCAGTGGTTGAGGACGAAAGCAATTTTTGCATCATAGCAGTGACTGAGTGTTGACTAATATGTCAGGAAACTTCTGAGCTTTGTGAGTCACCAAACCTGAGTGGTGTGGAGATCCTTTGGGCTGATTTGGAAGGCAGGACAGAAAGCATTTCTGAATGTTTCTGATCATTCCAATAATCATCTTCAAGTGACCCAGGAGCTTCTTGTAATCAAGTTCCTACAACATCAAATACATCATATATGTTGAGCAGAGAAATGTTCTTACTCACTAACAGGAGCAGGCAACAGACAGAGGAGTCAGAATCTATATGTTTTTTGAGGTCAAGTTTTTCAGGGATTTTGATTTGGGGATTAATTCAGAGGGCAGGAAGTTTCTTCTGAAAAGATTTGAAAACAATTTATCTTATTTCTGAAGGAAAATGCTTCCACTCAGGAAAAGATCATATATACTATAGTCATGGAGATATTTCTAAGATTGAAAATTGATACATATTTTAAAAAAAAAAAAAAAAAAAGTACTGTTTGATATTTCTGCAACTTTCATGCTAACGGTGTGTAACAGATTTGTGGAAATCCTCTGGTTAACATTTCTTGCTATCAAGTAGTATTTACAATTTTGAAGCTTGAATTTTCTTCCTATCTATTTTCAGCTGCCTTAAGAACACTGACAAACTAGCAGAGCTTATGAACTTTTTAAGTATTTAAGAAAGCAGTTAAGTCCTGTGTATGATGAAACAGTGTATAGGTATTAAAAAGCAGTCAAGGCCATTCTCAGCTCATGGACTTAGATAGGGTAAGTTAGGTACTGGTAAGGTTAGAGATTAGTTAGATTATTTTTGAGAGGGCTAGTGATGCAGAGGCTGAGTTAGAGTGCTGCCAGAACATGGCTAGGGACTATTTGTGGGCTCTGAAATTAAGTGGCATGAGCTGACTGGTATTTGTTCAGCAAAAAATCTCATTCTTACCCCCAAAAAACCAAGTGATTATTTCTCCCTGGAGCAGGCTACCCTGTGAACTATGCCCCAGAGAGTGCTAATTGGCCATCCCAGGGAGAAGGCTATCAGTTAATTAACGTGGATGATCAGCTGTGTGGTGCCTGGGCTCACTCCCTGGCTCTGTTCCACTGAACAGTTTAGCCATAAACAGAGGTGTCCTTTCCAGAGTGAGCAGGTTTTCTCTGCAGGCTTCAGGCATTGCTGATTGATTCAAAGGCAAGTTGTGATTTAGTCTTGTTCAATGGGTTGTTTGTCTGCTTCTGTTGCTTTGCTTTATTACACATATTGATGAGAGCCTCTCTGTTGGAGTGTTGATAGAACTTGGTGCCTGAGATGGCAGGTAAAAGACCAGCTTATACCTCATTCTCTTTCAGGCAGTCTTTCTGCATTTTTGTTATAAGATAAAGACAACTTCTGAGCAACTTAGCCAAGTAATCTGGTTCTGTGTGTACATTAAAAAATGCCCTGGCACACAGTCACAAGTCACATTCTACAGGAAGAAAAAAAAAACCCAACAATTAAATATTTGAATACATATACAGCAGCTTATCAAATCCTGATCTCTGATCCTTTTCTCGAGTGCAACGTGTGAATTGCAGACTTGCAGACTTGCAGCATTCTGTATTTGTTTTTATGAGAACTATAATTCTTTCTTTCCCTGTTGCACAGAAAGGACCATTTTCACAGAAGAGATTAAAGAAAAACACTAGGAAAATATGAAGCTGTAGTCCCAGACTTTAGCTTTTGTTTAGACTCTGCCCCAGTTCACTCTTCTGTGCCATAGTAGTAGTTCCAGGACAACATGACTCTTCTTCTTTCTGAATGGTTTACAGCAACGGGTCCTTCCTGAACCAGAACCTTTTACTCCTGAGGTAAACCCCTGAAGCTTAATGAATTCATTCTAATTACTTATCTGGGTTCTGCAACCTGTGTTATCAGTATTTGTAGGTGAGATTTTTTCCTTTTGACCAAAAGACCTATTTACACATCAGTAATGACTACATAAACTGGTTTTACTAAATTCCCCAACCAAGCAAAAGATGCACTGGCTCTTGCATCTTGGAAATTAAGAAATTAAGAAGTACTCTCAGCTTGTCATTTTTATTATTGCAAGCATTCATCAAGTATCATTCAGAAGTTGGTTACAGCAACAAGGAGTGATGGCACCAAATACTAAGCCCTGTCTTTCTAAGTTTGGAAAACAGGTGAATCTCTGTGGTAGGGTGATACATCTGCTTCTTCCTAAATGATTTGGAATATACTGTGAAGTTTTTTGCATTTGCAGAGCGTACCATGTTATTGAACAGCACCAAAGAACAATCTTCTGTATAACGAGGGGAGGGCAGGTATTACAGGAAGCATTCAAAAAGGTGATCAAGAAAAAGAGCACACCTGTTCTGGAAGGAAAAGCACCTCTCTGGACCTGCAGGAGAGCTTACTATAAGAAGTGAAACACAGAGCTATCAAAAAAAAAAAAAAAAAATTGAAGCCACCAGACAAGGTATTTTGCTTTTTAATGTCACAGCTCTTATGGGGGTGTGGTTTTTTGTCAGAATAGATACCATATTTTATAACTTCAGCCGACAGCATCCAGGACATGATAGATTTTTTTCATTAATGTCTCTACCAACCACCCACATAAGTCAGTCACAATATCCTTTATAGACCATTTCTTAGTTTTACATTTCACTTGAAGAGGCTGCTGTTTCTTTAATTATACTCTTCTGATGTAAGAAGTATGCTGGCCTCCAAAGTGAAAGTTGAATCTCATTGTTACTGTAAAAGATACACATCTTGCAGAATCTGAGTATTCCAGAGAAGAAATAGAAAACATTAAAGCTGTGTACAAGAAAGTAACTAGCCTATGTAGTTATTTGTGACATATTTACTACTTACTATTAATGAATTGACCAGCATGCTTAAATGATGGCACTGGAATAGCTGCCTATCCAGTTTTCAGTCTGTAATTGCTTATCAATTATCAAGATTCATTCACTGTGCTGGTTAGTAAGTTTGACTTTCGTTTACTGAATTTACTAATTCTGAAAGCTAAAGCTTGCAAGGCCAAGAGGTCTTCTACATCTTCTATAACTGATGCTAACCAGTGCAAACAGGACCTTCTGGATTACAACTGAGTGTACAGTTTTGCAGTATCTACTGCTGTACTCTGATTTAGCATTTGGTCCTCTAAAAAGGAGAATTTCCATAGAGGTGATTTATCAATATTAAGGTTGAGGTCCTCAGAAGATCTGAACCAGTGTTGCTCCACTGCCAACTTATCTTTCTTATCTATCACATATCTAAAACTTGATGAGAAATGCAGTACACAATATCACTGCTAACCCCCTCATACTTTTCATTTTTTTTTCAAGATGTTGCAGTTGAAAGTGAGAAGACATTACATGGGGTCATACAACAACAGAAAGAGGCCAGAGGAGAGGTCAACTGCATAGCAACTGAACTTTTGGAAGAACAGAAGACTGAGGGATCATGTCTTCCTCCTTTTATGCAAGGAAACATGAAGATAGCCTGAATTGTGAAAACCTAGGAGAATAAGGAAGGGGAAGAGAGTAAGCAAGAATAGGATGTGAAACCCTTTGATTTTCCATAGAGATTGCATGCTCAGCATATCACAACAGCACTGGAAAAAAAGGGGGATCAATAACTACAAAAAGAAATATTGCAGAAAAAAAGTAAGATAGATAAAATAATCTCCTAGGATCAGTTGTCTGAAGAATGAAGACTCTTAGCAAAATAATTACCCAAGTTACCAGTTTTCTTGGATTGTCAATGTCCCTGGTCAAGGGTGTTGTATATAAAATCTGAATTAGCAGAGAAGCAGAACACTTCTGTCCCCTGCAAAAGTGTGTGTGGGTGGAAAGCAAAGGTGGAAAAAGATTGTCTTTAAAACCAAAGTGCCTGTTATCCAACAAGATATGCAAAAATAACATGCATAACAGGCCTTTCTTCTGCAACCTGTGATATTCCATGAGTATCCTGGTTCTGCTTTTTGAGACTAAAAAGCTCTGAGAACCTTCTGGAGGAATCTGTACCCTTCAGAAGGCAAAGTCCTCCAAGCTACTGCAACACTTCCTTATTGGCTTCTCTCATTAGAAACAAAAATAGAAGCAACAAATGTCTTATTTCTTTCCTGCTATAATACAAACATAGGTGTCTGTATTTTAAGACATTCAAGTTGCTGTAATAGATCTAGCTTTTTACCCTTTAGAGAATGGTATCCATGTTTGTCTCCATTTTGTGCTTTTCTGCCAACATTCCAATCTGAAGTGGCATATGGCTGCCTGTTTACCATGTGTCCAGCATAGTGTGGCTGGCCTTTCTTCAGGGAATAAAAGTCTTTCGGAATACCCTGAACTTCCGGTTCTTGTTAACTTCATTCACCTGTGACTATAGGAAAGGTAAGCATAGACTCGCTCTTTTTGTCTGAGTTATGTCAGGACTGTAACAAAATGTGAAGAGGGAATCGCAGTTTTGCTGCTAGGGAGCAAAGGCTAGTTTTCCTCTGAAACCATTTCTTTATTTTCATGGACTGCTTGCCCTTCATATTATCCTTCTGTCTTCTCTTGGTGAATTAAGAGTGAATGAGGAGAAACCTATTGGTAAATTTTCATGTTATTGTTTACATTCGATGGTGAACCATGAGACTAAATTACAGGACAGCACTGAATTATAGAAATAACCAGTTTTCATGTTTTTTTAACAATTAACATAGATTTTAATAGTTTAGTCCATTAATAAGTGTCATCTTTGCAGTGCATTGCAGTGCATTGCCCCCCCCCCACCTTTTACTCCAAAAAGGTTCCGCCTGTATGAGATACCTGATATCATGTCTCCTCTTCTTCTTGCATTACTGTGTCTCTCAGGCCATCCTCAGAGTCATCTACTTGAATTATGAATGTGAATTTAAAAATTGCAAGCACTGAAGTAAAGATTACTCAGATAAATTGTTTTTAATGCCTACTAATCCAGCTGTATGTAATTGTGTTCTGTAGACTTGAGAGACAGTGGTCAAAGTTTCTTGAATAGAGAATGAAAACATTCAAAAGCCCTACTGCAGACCATCATCCACAAAGTTCAAACCGAGGACCTGGCCTTCAGAACAACTTTCCCCCTTCCTCTGGAGTACAGTTTAAATACATTTCTTTTGGGGGAATTCACAGCTCCTTCTCAAAGCACTATCACATTAACCATTTGTAATAGATTAGGTACTGAAATATTAGCACGTCCAATTTAAAGATCCCTTTTCTCACTCAGGTTTGTTTCTGTCTCTAGTGACTACCCAGCAACAGGAAACAGTTTTCATGGAGGTTAAGTGATCCATGCTCAGACCACTTCACTGACTGTAGGTCTAAAGCCATACTGTTGGGTTGAGCATATTTGCTTGGATTTATGTTACGATTTAAGGCTTCATGCTAAATTCACAGTTTTGTAGATTACAAGTAATTTTTCTGCACATTATCAAATTCAACAAATTAAGTTTTTCTTTTGCTGTATCATGATCTGTTTGCATAGAATTCTAAGACCCTATTGTTTAAACAAATATATTGTGCATATTGATTATATGCAAATAATTAATTTCTTTCTTTTTTTTTTTTTTTTTTTGACAAGATATTGCCAGAAAGCTAAAGCAAAAAACATTCTTACAATACACTCATTGGGACAAAGTTAATTTTCTTCTATTTGCACTGTAAGTCATGCAGCATGCTTCCAGTAGTTGTAACAATGCTGAGCTCTTTAAAAAAAATAATTAATAAAAAAGTAAGACTATGTGAAAATTCCTAATTGTATTCTGTCATACCTAAAACTATATGTAAATAATACAATCATGAAGAAGGGTGTAAGCATTGGCTACTATGAAAGATATATTCTTGCTTTAAAGTATTTTTACTCTTGCTTTACAAGTTTGGTATCTGATATTGGCGATGACTAGAAGCTTCAAATAATTGATGGTGAATAATGGTTTTAATTAGTTTTAGCTCTGTTTCTGCATGTGATTTTGTCATGAACATCTTATAATTTTCTAAAATGTATTCATGAGATAATTTCTCTGAGTAAGTTTTAGCGTATATATTGTTCACAAGCGCAAATATTTGAAATTCAACATCTAAGCTGTTTTAAAGAGCTTTGATTGGATGGATGAGTCATATAGTATTTTTCTGTTCCAGGACTGGTTAAAAGAAACATAATTTTTTATGACTAATCACATTTACAAGTTCAACATTTTCTGTGTTCTTATTCTCTAATATTCATTTTAAAAGGTCTTTTTCTGTGAATTCTGCTATTTGATTCCTTTGTCTGAACAGGCACAAAAAATTATAATCAAAATGAGTCCAAACACAGCCACAGTAGAGTCAGCATTTTTCCAAGTAAATATTTCTGGAAATTCTACTCAGGTAGATATATCTCTCATCAACTGGCCATTTCAAATGTGCTTTTGGCATCCTTTATTTAAAGTTACTTTATAACTGGAATATTTAGATTATGAAAACTGGGGAGACGAGGGAGGGTAGAAAAGGTCATTTGCAATGCTTAGGTATTTTGCACTCTGGTTAAGGAAAGGCATTTAGTGTTCCTTAGTGTCTGAGTTCATATAATCGACACTGAATACTAGCCCAAAACATCTGGTTGCAACTATATACTAATTTTTTCATTCACACTTTGCCTACTCTGATACCGCTGAAGGAACTAGCTCTTGAACTAATGCTTGATTCTCAGATAGGGTTAAGAGGTATATATGTTTATCTTACTCTAAGTTCTATAAGTAAATCAAAAGTGTATTCTGACACATGAGTAATTATATTCAGTGATTAAAAATTAAAGCTCTGAGCCACTAATACCCCAAGGCAGCTGTTCTGTTTTGCTGATACATCATGATTAATTAAACTGGTCACCTACTCACCTAATTCACATACTCCCTAATGGAATGCTTTATTGCATTTTGGTTGACCTGCCCTTTACATCTACTAATTTGTGGAAGAGATAGAACCAAACAAATCTATTGATTACATAGTCCACAGTTGCTTAGTGGTTAATATAATTTCAAAAGAAATTTGTGCATGAGAATATATTAATTATTATAGACTCTTAGCCCTGATGTCATTAGGGTCACATCGAGAATGGCATTTAATATAATGTACTTTAACCATAAGTAATTAACTTTATTAAAAAATACTTCAATGGGACTAGTTGAAATATGCTTAAATTCTTTGTAGACTTGAAATGTATATGAATTGCAAATACTCTGTGATTTCCACTATGGCTTTTCCTGCTTTGTAGTAACTAAAAGCAAGCGTATACTAGTCTAACCAGAGGAAATGACATATATTTTACAGCAAGCTATAAGTCTTCCACAGAGTTCATTCAACCAATCCAATATTCCGTAAGTTTGTTTTATCAGAAATATTATTCACATATCTTAATTGCCAATGATCTTAAAGTCTCTTTTCAAGTATTATTTCTAGGGCTTCTGTTATTAGCAAGACAATTAGTAAAGTGGTATCTTAAAAAATATCAATTAGGTTTACTGAAGTTGGTATATTTTAACCTCCATTTTCATTCACTTCTGTAGTCTTAGGTAGAAGTTAAAACTGTTTCCAAAACATATAGCAAATACTGCTTTCAGTTATATATTCTCGTTTCAGTGTAACTATTAACTTTCTGAAGAGCTATTCTGGAACTACAGGAAGGTGACTGAGGGCAGAGTATGGACAGAGTTTCCACAAACTACTATCCCTCTCCTATCCATATATCTGAATTGCCCATTTTTTATTTCAAGTACTTAGCAGATGCTCCTTCTGGCAACCTTACACAAAACTACAAAGTTGTTCCTAGTAAATAAATTATTGTCTTGAATATCCAATAGACACAATTAAATGCATGTTATTTTTCCAGAGCTATTCTGCCACTTAGAACAGGTAATGCTCTGACAAAAAAAACTATCTTTAGAACAAGATTAACTTTTATATTTTGCCCTTTGTAGAGATGTGCTTGAAAAATCAGCAACACTATCAAGCAACCAAGAAGAGTAACTATAGCTTTCTCCTTCTCTAACTATGTAAATTAATTTAACAAAATAAACACAAGAATATCCCTTATGTTTTATGATGGCTTGTTCTTCTGCCTTTTTTTCACGCAGAGGGACAACCATACCTTACATAGGATCCCAGCAGGAAAAACTCTAGAAATTCCTGGAAGCCCTGCCATCTGTTGGAGCGTAGCAGAATGGGAGCTCTCAGATATATAGGAGGTTTTGGTCCATCACCTCTTCTACACTTTCTGTAAAGAACAGAAGATAACACACAGCCCTCCATTTGAATTTTGGGTAAGCCCCTTTAACATAATTCTTATACAAGGGTGTTGCTGGCTTACCTGAGATCACCAGTTTGTGATCACCATCATTTTATTATATTAAGTAAAAATGAAGTAGTGAAGATGTAGCAAACTAACTGGCACAAAATGAACACAGGTTTTGTTATTTTTTTCATGTATGAGCCTCATATCCTCACACAATAGCTAAACATCATTGTTATCTATCAGTATACAAATTTGGTAGTACAAAAGGAATATAAAGGTTATTTCCTCAGTGAATGGCTTTGCAGAGATAGTATTCCACTGACAATCCTTTAACAAATAGAGCAGCTTTATTCAATATTCTTGGCCTTCCACTAAAATACCCTGTGTCTGCTTCTTTTCTCCCTTTTTAAAAACAAAAGTGGAGTAGATAGAAGAGGCAGAACTAAATGATATGAAAGTATTTCCTCTGCAGTCCCTTTTATTGTACTACTTTAAACAGATTATCATAGATATCAAGATAACCACTCTCTTTTTCAGTCTATATAAAAAGAGAGATAAGGCATATTTGTTATGAAGGAACATACAGATTAAAAATATTTTTATGGCAAACAGCATGGTGAAATAAGAGTAGAAAGGTCACATTAGACAGCATCAGGGTGGATTGTGACAAGGAAGAAATGGAGATGAATGACTAGTCTTAGATTAAAGATTCTCAGAAGTGTCTTACAGTAGAGTAATCATCATTGCAAAGGTGATTAAAATAGCACGCTTAGTCATGTTGTATCCACTAATCTGGAGATAGAACATTATTATACAGCACTTATTCACATATGTAGTGCATGAAGGCAGAATTTTAAAATGGTAGGTCCCATTTGGCTTGTGAGTCAAGCGAAGATTATGGAACACCCATTTAATTGCCTCTGTAATGCCACAGCTGCAATATGTGTATTTCTACATTCAAATACTAGAAGCTACTTTCCTAGCTATTTTAGCTCATTTTACCTTCATTCTTTTCACTTCCCTGCTAAATCAGCTGCCTAAGGCCTACAGTGAAAAATGGGTTTTTGCAGTCTTCCAGAGGAAGGTACCTCCTGCACCCAGCTGGTCTGCAGTAAATCAGAAACCTCCAACATTTCTTCTGGAAAAGGAAAAAGCTTCTGTACTCTGGCTGAAGAAAACATTGCTGACATTCTCAACAGACTAATCTGCTCATGAAGTCTTCCTAAATTACTTTCATCAACTTTTACTTAACAGTTATGCTCTCTAATCTATCCAACCATCTCTTATAATTCATGGAACTAATTTCTCTGATTCTTAATCAGATGCATGATCTGAAAATTCCTGCATGCAGCTTGCATGCTGGAAAATTTAAACTACCATACAACTGTTACATTAGTTGTGGTTTATCTGTTTTCACATCAGTTTTAGAAAGAGATTCTTCATTCATTATAGTTTCTGACCTGAGGGGATTCTATCCTGCTTGTTCTCCTTGTAAATGCAAGGTGACCCTGAATATCCTGCAGCCTCTGAGAAATCTAAGAAAACCTTTAAGTATTAAAAGAGATCTTGTCCAGCTGTCTCCAATGTGAATAACTATACTACATGCACTTTTTTTATCCACTCTATGCTCATATTCTATTGTGCACATGGAGACTGATTAAGGAAGACAAGATATTATTTTAATATTAATAAATACTACCACAATAAGTAACTTAGAATCTGAAGATGAGAATGTAAAACATAGCAAGACTATCTTATCTTTGATATTTTAAATTTGTGCTTGAGAATGATCTCAAAACTATTGCAAAAATATCTATAAAAATAAACGAATTAGATAGAAAAATATGTGCATTTTCCCAAGTTCAATACTTCTGTTTCTTGATTAATCAAGGTAATAGTTAAATACGGAGCATAATCTTAGAGGGAGCTGCAGTCGCTGATGTAGATGGCTTTGTGAAGCCCTAACCTCTAAGGTATTTAAAAGAGATAGTGGCAGCTTACCTAGCAAGAAGCAATATAGCTCCATTATTGCACTCTGCTTGCTTTAATTTGTTCTGCCAAGAAGTTGTGTATGTTGGATAGGGCACATCCCCACTCTGGTGTGATTATGATGATGCTAGTCACCAGTATACTGTGTGCTGAATTGTGCTGCATAGCCATAATGGAAAAGGTTTCTTCTTGGATAAAAATGTAAAGATTTTTTTTTTTATATTTTCTTCTTTCATGCATTATTCTGAGTTATATTACCTGTTCCTCATTCTAGTTTCCTTTGTTTCAGTCTCACATAGAAGAAATTCTGGTGTAGGGCCTGGGAAAATAATTCATCAGGTGTTGTCACTCTCACATCCCCTGTGATACCCAGAAGATTTTTCAATATTATCTTGCATAATTTCACTAATAAAGGACAGCTGCCTAGGGAACACAACTATAACAATTAGTCCTAAGTTTATATTTTTTTGTAATAAGATTCTTTTCATTGCTCCAGTTTGGACAATAGGTATTTATTAATTAAAAATATTTATTTATTTATTTATTTACAGGCTCAGATAGTCATGTCCTTTTAACCAAAGAAATAAAACTATTGCTGATATTTGCTAGACCAGAGATGTCAGCCCACTGTAGGGAGCTATGCCAAACTGCTTTCCTCAACTGATAGCGTCCAGGGTAAATAGGCAAGATCTTTTCCTCTCTTGTTCCTCCTCTTCATCTGTGAAATGTATTCAACTCAAACAAGAGACTGGCCTCTTCCCAGGGGATCCAGAACTTCATATCCCTAGAAGCTAATATTCTTCTCTGTTCTGCAGCAGTATCATGAATATTATTCAAGAGTCAAGATACTGTCTGTTCTGCCAGAGAAAAGAAGGCTTTTGCCAGATCTTAATCATGAATCATATAACCTAATATTCTATGTTTAGAAACTTCCATTCCAGATGGAGCATATTTCCTTTTCTCATTTTAGGATTTCTTCTACTCAGTTGGACTGTTTATGTTATTCCTTCCTGTTTTTGCACCCATTTCTCTTCATATAAGACTCAGAATTAGTCAATGCAGTTACTGTAAAAATTCAAAAGCATTCTCAAAGTAAAAGTCTCTCATTTGCAATAAGTAGTCTGCTTGAGGGTAAATTCAGTATTTTTAGATACCATAGTGCCATTTTTCCCAGATTACTCCAAAAATATATCTGAAATTATTTTATAAGTACTCTGAATGTTCTGTCATTTGCTTTTATTTGATGTGGCAGTAATTTTGATGGCTTCACATTGCAAGGTTACATTTTAGACTTCCTTGCACTGATAGAAAACAGTAAAGTTTTGAAAATAAGAAGTTTGAAAGGCATTGTTCCTTAGAGACTGGACCAGCAAGAAAAGAAATCATAAATCACTATTGTGCAATTGTTTGAGCATACAAGAAAAGAAAAAGAAGTTCAATAGAACTCCAAGCTTACTAAAAAATATTCATTAGAAAGGAAAGAGAGAACATTTTTGTTTGTTTTCATGGGAGAAATCATACCATTCTCTTTCTTTCAGGGATGTAGAATTTTACTGAAAAAAAAAAATAACCAAGAAGCAGTGAAATGAGCATAAATACTGTCAGGTAAACAGGTGGGCACATATTTTTTTCTTTTGAGTGAGATAGCCTACCTCAGACTTCTAAAAATGCACTTGATTGCATGGTAGCAGTCCTGTGATGCTGGTGACAGTCTTTCTTTATTGCCATATCTTTGCCAAAGGGAAAGTCCTGTTGTACAGGAGCGCAGCTCAAATAGATTCACTTTCTAGAAGCTGTAGAAAGAACAGTGGTGCACTGAACATCTGAGAAATAAGAGTGAAAAGTAAAAATAGACCTAAAGATAAACAAAGAAAGATTTCAAGAGGGAAAGGAGAAGTGACAGTAGGAATGGACGTGAAGTCCTATAAAACATCCTGAATAGAACCTTCACCTTTTCCATTGCTTAGGCATTGACACTGCATGTACTTGTAAAAGTAAGAGTGTTGCTTAATGTTAGAGTGTTGTTCCTGTTTCTGTTCCCTTTTTAATGCTTAGGACTTGTAGCAAGGTATTCTGATACGATATATAATTGTGGAAAATGGCTCATGGAGCACAGCACAACAGATAAGTATTAGTATCTTAGAAGAGCATCATTGGATTACTAATGAACTATATAACTTGATACTATCTTGATAAAGATTGTAACAAAAATGAATCATGATAGCCTTAAGTTATCACAGTTCTATTAAATTTTTGGACAGAGGGTCACCAAGGCTTCTAAGGCCGTAAGTGTGATTTTTCTCTCTCTCTCCCTCTCATGCTGTCCAGCCAGTCTGATCTTGGTGGACTAGGATCATGGGGAAACTTTACCATATGATGAGGGCTGAAGTTAGTGATGTTTGTATGCTGTGATATTACTTTCCTCCTAGACTCCCCTCCTGGGATATGGACCTCTAACTGTCTTTCACTCACTCTGTTCTGGGGCTTAAGAACACCAGCTCACAGCTATTACCTGCTTCAGCATTTGTGAGGGAGTGGAAGGAATGCTGCAGGCTGTGGGGAATGACGTTTCAGGCATTTTACCCTCTGCAGGGTAACTATGGAGGTAGCATCTCCCCAGCTTTCAGGAAAAATTGTATTAAGAGGTGAAGGGAGCAAAAGCAGATGAACAGTATTCATGGGAGGGACCAGGGAGTACTGTACAGAACCAAGAACAAGATTCATGTTGTTTTCACCATGGCACCACAATAATATCAGTGCTAATAATTCTGGTACAGTTTAGTATTGCATCCTTTTAAAATCTCAGTGGTGGTAGTTACGTAGTATGGTAATATATGGTGATATTATGTCTACACTAATGGAATGGGGATGTTGGGTTTTTGAGTAGCATAAAAGCATGAACTCCTTTCAAGTTATACATAGACATTCACATTTACTTGCAGCTAGATAAGCTGAGGAATTAGGAGCATCACACTGAGCCTGTGCTTGCTTTTTAGATCTGAAATCCTTCAAAGTTGACACAAGCTGTTAATACAGAGTTTTTAATACTGCCCTTTGATGACTCTGGAGTAGACTATATGAAATGTATTTCATGGCTGCCATTCTACCTTCTATATTTGTCACAAATTATCAGTGTTGTTGGTTAAAGACTATGTATACTCAAAGGCAAAATTATTTGCATGTCTGTAGAGCTGATGCTTCCAAAAGTGGTTTGAAGAGTGCTGGCAGAACTGTGGGGAAGTTTGCAATGGGAACTGATACACTTATCCAGTGGGGGAATGTGAGCTTGAAAGAATGAGCAAAATTACCAAAAAAGGTTTGAAGAAATACATATCAGTTGGAAGCAGTTAAAAGAGAAAAGCTGAGTTAAGTGTGAACTCAAATTAAAAATAAAATAATAATAATAATAATAATAAACCAAATAATAATTACTATAGGGAAAATTAGAAAGAACAATTCCCAGGACAATGAATAATGAGTAGGATCAAAAGGGGGAAAATCTCAAAATTACTATATAATTAAATGCTACTTAAACCCCTGAGAGAAGATTATTTTTAACTCTATTTTTTTTCTCTAAGCTAGTTACTGACAGATACTGCATAGCTAGATAGCTGGATCATCTTTTTTGCATTTTTATGGTATCTGGCAAAATACATTTCAATTATATTTTAACTATTAAAGGTAGTTTTTTCACAGTCCAGATATTATTTGACAACCAAAGCTCTTAAAAAACAAGACATCTTTTCTGGCCACAGAAGCTTGTTTACATATTTTTGAAGCTAATGTTAAGGTGATAATGATAAAGTGATAGCTAGTGATTAGATCCTAGTATGATACATTACTTTTTCCATTACTAAAGATAGATCAGTCGATATTATAAAAAACATTTTCACATGTACATAAACTTACATTTAAAATCAGCAATAGTTTATTTATTTACGGGATATCTAACAAGATTACTTTAAAAAAAAAAGAACTAATTTTTTGGAGTTTAAAATTTTACAGGCATTTCTCTTTCTATCATTAGAAATTATGATGTCAGGAAGCTGGAATCTCTTAAAGAGTGCCTTTAAGAACAATTTTGTAATATTCTGTACAGATACTGATACATTAAGGGATTTTTCCAGGGTGAATATATAGATATCTTACTGAATAAAATTCCTGAAATTACATTAGAATTTTACTGATTCCTTCATTCTTTTCCCCCTAGCTAGCAATATTTTCAAACTGTTTAAAAACAGACTTCAAAACATTATTTCAAAATGGTGTTAAACAGCAGGTTGGAACATTGGTGATTAACAGTAATTCATACAAATAGATTGCTCTGAATACATTAGCAATCATGATGACTAATGACTTTGGAAAACATGGAAGATCACTAGAACCTTCATGCATCAGGAAGGGCATGGATATACAGTGGCTTCAGCTGGTGGGACTAGGCTACTTTTTTGACGCTTCAGAACACAGAAGGCTGAATACAGAACATAGGCCTGGCAACATAGACGAAGCTGTAGCTTGAGTTGTAATAGGAGTGTATTTTGTGTCTTCTTAGGTGCGAAAAGTGTTCAGTCATTGCCATCTAGAAACCTGCTGCTTTTCCAGTTGCATCAGTCCTGCCAGCAAACCTGCTCCAGCTTGGGCTCTTCTCTCCATTGGGGCTACAGGTCCTGCGAGGAACCTGCTCCAGTGCATGATTCCCACATAGTCACATCCTCCTTCGGGCATCCACCGCTCCGGCGTGGGGTCCTCCATGGGCTGCAGGGGATAGCCTACCTCACCATGGTCTTCACCACAAGTTGCAGGGGAATCTCTGCTCTGGTGCCTGGAGCACCTCCTTCCCCTTCTTCTTCACTGACCTTGGTGTCTGCAGAGTTGTTTCTCTCACATCTTCTCACACCTCTCTCTTCCCTTTCTTAATTCTGTTCTCACAGAGGCGTTACTGATGGGCTCGGCCTTGGCCAGAGGCGGGTCCATCTTGGAGCCAGCTGGCATTGGCTGTGTCAGACGTGGGAGAAGTTTCTGGCAACTTCTCACCGAAGCCACCCCTATGGCCCCCAAGCTAACAAAACCTTGCCATGCAGACCCAATACAACACCTTTTTCTGTTCAGTCTTCCTTTTCTTGGCTGTTTCTGGAATTTCTCTAGTTCTTCTCCCTCATTCTTCTCTTTTAATCTAAGTCTTCTTTTCTGCTATTGTTCAGCTGCTGACTTGGTAGCATAGCTGGGTTTTGTTAAAGCAACACAGTTCTCCTTCGTTCCCTTAGAGATGTAGCAAAGTATTAACTACTAATACTAGTTTTTCCCCTTCATGTTGTACTGTGATTGGTACTATAAAAAGAAATACTTTTTATTTCCTTTATGTGGTGTATTTTCCAGGAAGAGTAAGATTTTTTTTTTTTTCATTCTAGTATGTTTTCTCTACCATACAGTCTAACAATAGCCTTTCAATGACTACCACACATCTTTCTAAGCAGATGCAAAGGATTCTAAAGTAGTAAAACTAGTAATTTCAATTTAACCCATCCAAGACAAGCTGTCCTTACATTGAAGACAGTACCTGCCAGCATACCTCCAGAAATAAAGTATGCTTTTAATCAAAAAAGCAAAAATTGTAAAGATGCACTGCATTTGTACTGTTTGAATGTCCTCTGTATAATAGTGATCATGGGATGCACCATCAGAAAATTACTTTAATAGTTCTTGTGAATCCTTCCAGCTCTTCCTTTAAAGTTCCTCAGTGTCCCGAGAACAAGGATTTAGCAAATGACCAATGAGTGTTAAACATTTTCCTGCTTTTTGTAGGCAAGAATAATGACATAAAGGATCAAGTCATCAGGGAACAGTGCATATGCATGAGTAGGCTCAAAGAGATCTAATTCTCTTGTGAGAAGTGAGAGATATTTATGTGAGAGATATTTAACCTTTTCTTCAGCCCAAAACTGCCAAAGATAAGCTGTCATTATCAGATTCTTCTGAACTGGGGAGAAAATACATTACACTGGAGAAATACTCTCTCCTTTTAAAAAACACATGATTAAGATACAACTTACAGTATAACTAATTGATTGTCTATGAACAAGATAGAGATACGTGAAATTTCTTCATTTCTCCAGCAGTGTTCTGCCAGTGGTACCAGATGCAGTTAATAAACAGGGCAAGAAAATTTATCACCCAGACCCTATTATTATACAGGGCATAAAGGATTTAAATGATCCTTGAAAAACCTTTCCCTTTGAGATGTAGAATTATTAATTCCAGGAAGATATCATGGGAGCTAAATGTTTAAACTAGACCCTGACCAGCATCTTGGTCCCATATGAGTGCCAGTACAATGCATTTCTGCATATTTACTCTATTTAAAGGGTCTAGACAATTTTTTTCTTCTGTCAGAATATCACTGAGCAGCTGCAGCACATTATATCCCTGCAGACAATAAATATGTTTTTGCATATGATATAGTTTAAAAATGTATGAAAGGTCTTGTTAATTTGTACTCACCAGTAAAATATGAAGTTCTGTCATGGGAACTTAATTTGGCAAGCATATAGCCTGGATCTATTTGAAAACATGGTGGATTATTTTTTATTTCATTTATCTATTTTTCAACAGCTTTTGTAAGACTTATGGCATCTGCAAGGCTAGAGGAGTTTGCTAGCTATGGTGGCAGCTGTTCTTTTCCAAAAAATTAACTTCCACTAGAATCCTTTCAATAAGGCAGGCTCTGACTATCATATTAATCTTATCAATGTCTTTGCTATTTTTCTTTCTAAGACCGCCTATTCATAAAGGAGATTATAAATACACATTTCAGTTTAATCAACAGTTAATTTACAATATGAATAAGACAAGTTTCTAAAACAACCTAGATCTGGATTTCTTATTATCTTTTATGACAACTATTTTTGTGACAACCGGAGAAATATATTTCTCAGTCATTATATAGGTGGGTTAGTCAGGATATAGAAAAGGGATGTAGGGCAGGATCACTTCTTCCTTCTCTGAGAATTTAATCTGATGATTAAATTGATGACAGCCGCAGTGGACATACAGTTAGCATGTCTCTGACATATTCCTGTTCTTGAAGGTTCTCTATTCATACTATACCAATACTAAACAGTAATAATTAGATCTGGCTTCTTAGGTCAGCTACTTAGTTTGACAGAACAGTATTTCAATACCCATTCAACAGTGATTCAAATGTGCTGTGGCTGACAGTGTATGGAGAGGACACCTGAAGAAGGAATGGATGTTACATATTCATATACTTTCAGGTTCCACTCATCTTTTTTGGATGGGAGGGAAAGGGATTATGGCCAGAAAGTTAATAAGGTCAAAAGAGGTCCACAAGTTGGCAGACAAAGAGGAGCTGAGACACTGGAAATACCATGGCCATCCTTTAGTGGCCTGGCTTTCAAGATAGGCATGAATTCAGAGAGGAGGGGTAACAGGGGCACACAAAAGGAAGTCTGGACAACAGCCCTTCTCTGGAGTATGAAGCTTTGGCCTCTCTCTTAACTCTGACTTAACACTACAGAAGCAACCTCCATTTTTCATAAGATGGTGATGAAGTGGGGGAAAGGCTACCAATGTAGCATGCAGCCAAGATTCTAAATCTCTTTGCTTGAACCTTTCTTTTATAACCCCAGCTCCAAAGCAAAGTGAAGTAGTAATATCTGTCAAAATTATTTAGTTATCATGATTTATATATCCTGGCACAAATATAAGTGTTATTTATAAGTGAATGTTTGTTGAAAAATAACATTTATAGTCCTTGCTATAAGAATTTTTACAGTGTTTATATGGGTTTTTTAAAAAAAGCTTAAAATAATTTAACCTCAAGTGTGCAGTTTAATTTCATTTTCTAGATAAGAAAATCTTCTTATCTCTAAAAGTTCAGAACAGCAACAAATTTGTGACCTAATGTTAATTTTCCACTGGTATGTATCTTGGACTTTTTTGCTTTTGTTTTAATATATGGCTATGGTAAGCTCAAGGGCATTAATATTTATTTCTGAATTTGTTACATTGCCAAGTGGAAAAATGAAGATCAGAAGCAGTTATAAAATAGGAAATAGTCAGGCAAATCAGAAAAGGAGGGAGAAGTAATAAATTTTGATTTACAGATAAGGGATTAAAATATGTAGTGGGCAAAAAAATGTTGCTATTTTACTGCTCTGTTTTCTTGTTTCAGTAATACTCTGTGCTATAGCATTAGAAAAAAACCTAAGCACAAAAAAATGTTGCTGTTTTACTGCTCTGTTTTCTTGTTTCAATAATACTCTGAATGTGCTATAGCATTAGAAAAAAACCTAAGCAGCTGGAGGACTTAAAGGCATTGGAGTCTTGGATATATCTGTCTTCTGTCCTGTCATTACTTACAAAATGTAGAGGTAGCACAGAAGTTTTCAAATCCTATTCAACAAGCACTAATGGGAGATCTAATTATTTTGTACCTACTGGATTAGAGACTTTCTGCAGTATTGTTACTTGGCTTTCTCATAGGCTGTCTGATGTTGGGACTCTAACTAGGCAGATAATAGGCTGAAGACAGCTGAAAGCAGGTATATCTCTGGAAATTCTCTGGTATTTTTGCTGGACTCTCTGACGGCTTACATCGTCTCAGATAAATGTTTGATGTATTACAAGTGAGACCTAAAATATTCAACACACATCATGGTTCTGTGATGACTGCCAGGTACAAATCTGGTCCAGCTTCCCATGCAGTGCATACAGAAATATACTGGTGCACTGAGAAAGATTATTTTGTCTTTGGTGTTTGGTAATTCTCCCTGAGTGCTTTGACAAGGAACTTGGCCCTTGAAATTGGACTTCTGTATTTGCTCCATTATCATTATTATGTGCTAGGAAATATATGAAGCAGACTTAAAGATGCGCCTCTTCTCAAAGGTAGGAAACACCAGGATCTTGTGTTATGGCTGTTCAGAAGCACAGGACTTCTGCATGCAGCTGATTCACCATCAGTGACCTCGTCATGAGGGGAATTAGCAACTGCCAAGTTTTGAATATGTCCACATTTAAATAAATGGGGTGGGACATAGGATGCAGGGGATCATGGAACAGAAGAGAACACATTGTTCTCTGAGCAGAGAAGACCAGATGTGCAGCAACACAGTTTGTGATAACAGTGGTGAGGATTACTTGAAGAGATAATTGAAATAGTTATAACAACCTAACTCAGGATGAAATAGACCAAAGTAGGACACAATTTTACATAAAGTGAAAACTTTGTTTTATGAAAATCTTCAATGTATAGAAAAGACCTGCATTTTGATAGAATAGACTCTATTTGCCAAAAGGCTTACTTTTAACTTTTTCAGGAAAAAAGAAAAAAAATCCTCTCTAAGTTTCATATAATCAAATATATACATTCATTTTTTGTGCATAACAGACTTTCATTTTTTGTTAAAACTTCAGATTTGGGTAGAATCATTTTGGGTAGAAGCCAGCAAAAGCAATTCCACAACAACTTCAAAAGCATCTCTTAAATCTGGAAGAACTGGTTATCAAAGTGTCGGCCAAAGCACTAACATAATACTCTCAATTCAAATAATGATCCAAATCGAAAACAATGTTTCACTTTATAACACTTTAAAATAGTTCTTCCTTCCTCACACTGGCTAGCAGTGGTGCTAATCCTCACCTCTGATTAGCAGAAAACTGTTAACAGTACAGTTCTTTAATCCAGTAGTTAATCAAATAATATGAAAATTTTCAGCACTGTTGTGGTTTTTTTATAATTCAATATGAGCATCAACCAAAGCCCATGGCAACAGGAAGGAAAAGTAATGATATCTTCCTGAAACCTGTCAGCTCATTATGGAATTAGTCTCCTTGGAGATGACATCTGAAAAAAACCGCTTTTGGCTGAGTTTTCTATTGCAAGGATGAAGTGAGAGTGATAATAGATATAGGTGTTAAAGAAATTGGTCTGCTTTATCAAATGCAAGTTTGTTTACCTTTAATTGCTTTTCTGAAGAAAAAAAAGGTCTGTTTATTCTTCCCACAGTATCTATTTTTTTGCAGATTAGTCTCTGTTAGCATGCTCTGTCTAGTTTCTTAACTAACTCTTGTCATGCTAGCCACTGAATTCTTCTTTTCAAAGACATTCCTTATTGCTGAAATTTCTATGAGAAAGCATAGTAGTTTATATTTTATTATGAAAGGCTGCCATGACCAGACCTTGAGCTAACAGCTGAAACTATTTAAGTCCTTTCTGATGACATTCTGCCCAGTACATGCCCTGGAACTCCTTTTAGAATTAGAAAAAGACCAACTGAAATATTACTGTTATTCTAAATCAATGAAACACACAGTTCTTATTAGAAATCAGTATTAAATAAAAAAAATATTATTATAAATGGAACTAACAGTCAAATAAAGAAAAATTATTCTGCCTGCTTTCATAACTTTTCTTCTCTTTGTGTTTTTTCGGTTATTGTTTTCCTGCTTCAGGACAGTCCTCCCTTCCCCTTAATGTGCCAGAACTGCAGGGCTTAGTCATCCCTTCCCCTTCCTCTCCTCCCTCAGTGACAGAACTTTTAATTTATACTTTCATTCTTTGAAAAAGCTAAAGCAACATTTGTGTTCTCCTCATGATTTATCTGTAATCCCCTAAAATTCAAGGAAAATGAGCACAGTATTTTTCAGAATATATGGGTAATATAATCTGCCTCAGAAGAGCTTCTTAGGTTCCCAATTTAAAATTCTTGCTTTGCTCTTTCTGCTGTTGTGGACAAGATCCTAAATCATAGAATCATAGAATGGTTAGGATTGGAAGGGACCTTAAAGATCATCTAGTTCCAACCCCCCTGCCATCAGCAGGGACATCTTCCACTAGATCAGGTTGCTCAAAGCCTCATCCAGCCTGGCCTTAAACACTTCCAGGGAGGGGGCATCCACAACTTCCTTGGGCAACCTGTTCCAGTGTCTGACCACCCTCACAGTGAAGAAATAACATTTTAATGTTGGTCACTAGGTCCAGGTCTAGGAAAACAGAATTCTATTGAGAACCCATTAACACCATGTAGTTACCCAGAAGAATTACTGTTGGGCAATATGGACAGCTCTTTACCTGTAGGCAAAGCTTTTGGCATCTGCAGACCCATTCATCTTTAAATTGAGAAACTTGGGTATATGATTGATGCTAAATCTTCTTCATGATAAAGGCAAGAAAAGTAATTATCAGAGGGCTATGGGAGCAACTGTCAACATGGCATGTGCACAGTTTCAGGTAAAAGCAAATAGTAGCGTGGAGATTTTCATTTCTTCAAAAATGTTATGAAACTAAAGCCACGAATCTTGTATTTTAGAGTTCTGTTGCTCAATTTAAGCTAGTTTAGAGGAGCCTTACTCTTGGGATGTCCAGTCCAGGTATGAACAACTGTCATTAAAAAATAATGCATTAAAACTCACTGACCTTCCTTTTAAAAGCATTAAATCAATTAAACAAAGCTGGTTAGAATTTGGTCCAAAAGGGAGGATTTCAGGGTCACTGACTTCTCCATGGACATCAGTGGAGGGGAATTGGACCTTGTGTTCTAGTCTAATGGGAGGTGGATCCCTTAGGCATTTAAATCACTGTTTTCCCACAAAATATTGCTGTTTTTCTTCAACAGTTATATAAGAATAAACATTTGCTATAGTAAAGAGAGGGAATGTGGCAGAAATTCAGAACCCATCTGCAACAAAAACCCAAACGATCAAAATCAGATTGATTTCAGCTAAGTGTGCCACGTACCACTGTTGGCAGCACAATCATTCTCTGTAGGGATGATCACCCATACTTCACACTGTCAGAGTGCTTGCCTGGGAACTCTAATGATTTCAGTTCTGCAAAACAACTTCCCAAGTCCCTGTAGCTCCCACTGTCTTGCTTTGGGTCACCACATTCAGAGGCATAAACCCAGAGAGATATATTGCACCCCTGCTGAAACTGGGACTGTAAAAGACAGATAATAAGAAAAAGTGATTGCTAAATAAAGTGTGGAGAGGAACTAGTAATGCTTTCTACTGTACAACGTTATCTGGCTTGATTGATATGTTTTATATTTAGTATGCATCCTGGTGTATGCTGCTTCCCATTTATGGGGTGTATTTGGGGTGTAAAGGACTATCGTTACTCCCTATTCATTGGGAAGCACAAAGAACATGTTTCTAATTATATGTAGGTTATCATTGATTACTATATTCACTGAAGGACCAAACAGTAAAACTTTACATATAGTAGTTTACAAAATACAGTAATTGTGGCATGCTAGCGGACACATCAGAAATAACTTTTAGCATCCTTTAAATTTGCATTTCACGTAACTTGTCAATTTGTGCCACTGGATGCACTGATTTTTTTCAGCTTTATTTTTAAGGTATTTATGGTTATTGGCTCAATTAGTATTTCTTCTGAACAGCTCTTCTTTTCTAGAACTCAAGTTTTATTTCACAAAACGTATAACTCTAAAAGCTGTGTGGAAAAAAAATAATATGTGAAATATAAGAAAAATTATGCAGCAGGTCTACCTATGTTTGCACAGAGTGCTTAAATGAAGTTCCAAGTTGCATTTTAAGGTTTGAGAGTTATGAAGAGCAGTTTACCTGTGTTTTTAAGTCCATCAAATAAAGAAAAAGGGGAGGAGTACAATCTGAAGGTTACAAACCTTATCCTGAATGGCAGCTCATTGTTGGTACAGGTATTTGAACTTAGGAAGTATTTCTGCTTTTTCCTGTCACTCAAAAGGAATAAAGTAAATTTCAGCAAACCAACTGAGCTTCACTATGGAAAAGGTAGACTGGTGCTAGTTGGCAGAGGACAGAGAACATGCATGATCGTAATTTAAGTAAGAGTACTTTCTGCTGAAAGTATCATCTTACTTTGTTTCCCCATTGATAGAGACTAGAAGAGTCAAGGTATTTTCCCAAAATTTCTTTACTGCCATGAAAGTATTTTGAATTACACACATTGGTGGGATTATCACAGAAAATTTTATGAGATCTATTGCTGGAATGAAAAAAACAGTGAGTTATCTATTCAGATAGGAGCATTTGTCCTTTAATAATTTATTCTGACATATCCAGGACTTGGCTAAAGGTCACTGGCGAAGGCAAACCCCTTGGATTTGTGGTGTTTGTTGTGTTGAATGTGGGGAGTTTTCATTCTGTAACAGACCTGGACATAGTCCGTGCTTAGATCCAAATATCCCACCTGCCATTTGGTCATGAGTGCTTGAAGCATACCTGTTTTAGGCCGAGTAATATATTCAGTAGACTTTTCACAAGATGAAGTATGCTGATTAGAAATGTGCTGTAGCCATTCTCAGAGTGATTTATAATGAAAGAATAACCTTTTAAATGAGTTACATTAATTTTTTTGTAATTATCGTACAATAACAATTCAATGTGGCAAATATTTTGTCATTAATTTAACTAGGGTAGTTGTTAGTGCACATTACAGTTTGCTGGAGATTTTGTATAACTCACTGATATGCAAACCTTCACATGTTCATATAGAAATTATAAGAATGTAATAAATATAAACATATTATATAACGCTCACACCTAATTGTAAATATTACAAGGAACATCAGTTTGAGAATAATATGATTGCTAGTTGTCAAGATTTTTTCATGAAGTAAAAAAGATGCCTACTTTCTTGAACTTTTTTTTTTTAAAAAAAAAAAAACCTTTCAAAGTTACCTTCTGCCTTTCTTGGTTATGGTAAGCTGAGTTTCCCTTTAAATGGTAATGTCAGTGAAATCCTTCTAAGTAAATGTACCAGTGTCTGACCCCAAATGATTTACTTATTAAAAGACACTATATAAATACCCCTGAATGAATTGGCCTGGTGGCACTCCATGTTTACTGAGCTAATTTATATCCTGCTTAAACAAGTTCCAGTGTCCAAGAGAGGCAGTGGGAAGGTACTTAGGTAAATGAGGGCAGAACTTGGCTTGTATAAATTCATCATTCAAATAGAGACATTTTTCTAAATGCCAGCTGTGAACACTGAAGCTTGAGTTTATTTTTTCATGTATAGTTAACAACAAAATAACTGCAGATTTTATCTGGTTTGACTCCCATGCTGCCCTTTTTCATAGGATCACAAGTAATTTAAGTTGGAGGGGACGCCTGGAAGTCATCTGGGCCAAATGCCTGCTCAAAGCAGAGCCAAGTTAGATCAGCTTGCTCAGGGCCTTGTCCAGTAAAGTGTAAATATTTCCAGGGATGGAGATTCAATAGCTTCTCTGGGTAACCATTACGGTATTTCTCTGCTCTCCTTGTGAACATTTTTTTTGTTATCTACGATTTCCAGGGTTGCGACCTGTGTCTATTGGTCCCTCAACCTATCACTGTGCACCTCCAAGAAGAGTCAGGCAACATCTGCTCTATATGCTTCCATTGGGTTGCAGAAGATAGCAATAGCATCCCCACTTACCCTTCTTTTTCCAGGACTGAACATGCACAGTTCACCCAGCCTCTGCTCATGCGGGCGGTTGATGTGCAAGTGTAACTGCTGGGAGCTTACTAACAGCACATAAGAGTGGACACTGTCCAGCTCCCTCCTTTTCAGTTATGTTGGTTGAGAGTCCTGGAAGGAAACAGGACTAGAAAAATATGTTTTCAAATACTAAAGCCCTCAGATCCAACTGGGAATATACATTAGAACCTGAGGTTTTATGTGTCACTGCACCATTTATATTCAATGATATACTTCTTTTACCATAAAACAGGATTTTCACATTAAAAGAGATTACTTCTTTCATAAAGACAAAAACACCCCTTTTGATCTTTTGTACAGTTTCACAAATATTTCAGATTTTTTCTAAGGATTTAAAAAGCACTGCATTACTATGCTATCCATGTGCTAGCATAAGGAGATGCAATCTAATTTAAAAGCTTAAGTCAAGCAGTTTGTGTGCTTGGGTAGTAACACTTTTCTCAGCAATGTCTCCCGCAGCTGAGCAGCTCTGCTTTCTGGTCAGAAATTCACAAGTATCTGTTGGTGGAGACTGTTCCTGCTCAACTTTCTTCAGTTAATTTTGGGCTACCATAGAAGTCTGCTCATGGGTGGTTTCTGTAGCTGCCTGTCTGTCTGACCCCACTACAGCAGCAACATATACAGTACAGCAAATACGGTATTGGAAGAAGTTTTCTTCTTTTTTTTTTTCTTCTTTTCTTTTTGCTTCTGTCTTTCCAATGACTTGGATATAGGCTAAATGAAAATGCTGTCCTTGTGCTTTTACTTCTAGCATCTTAATAATTCTCTCAAGAAAGGAATTAAATTTTCAGTCAAGATTTGTCCTACAAAAACCCAGGATGCTTTCTCTTGCAGTTCCCTCACAAGTCAAAATCTAGTGACTTTTTTGGTAACTACTTCCAGCATTTTTACTTTGTCTTTCTGTGTCATCTTCAGTTTGGGGAAAATCCCAAGTGTTTTCTTCAATATGATGGACAGGTGAATACCTTTCCTTCCCTTCTGTAGCAAGCATAGGGAATGCAGTGACTTTACTCAGATTATGCAAAGTCTCTGGCAGAAGTATAAAAGTTTCTCAGAAAGAAGTTGCAAGACCTGTCAAAAGTGGCTGCTCCATCTGGTGTTGTCAAACAGTCTCTGCCATAAGTACCTGCATGATTCCTCCCTGTTCTGGCAGGGAGGAAGCTGGGGGTAGTAACTAAACACCACAAAGTAGCAAATTGCTGGGTCTGCACTTCCTTCCTCATTTGCTTTTCCTCAACTGTCCACTTACCTGTCAAAAATAACTGTCATTTTCAGACTAGTCTGTTAAACTTCATTATTATTATCATCGAGCTAGCTAATTTGTGCCAATTCTCTTCTTTGCCTTCTTTGTCAGAACATTAAAACTACCTTATTTCACAATGACATAAATTTTCTTCTTTGCCCTTTGTGCCGCCGGAGTTTACCCTGGGCAAAGAGAATCTCTCTTTGATCACAAGCAAAATGTTTGTGGGGAAGGAAGACAGGGGTGAGGAAATAGGAATAGGATGGGGTAGGAACACACAAATGGCACATAAATATGGGACTTTAAGGAGAACAACCATGACAGGGATCATCCTTCTGCATTCAGGAAACCCTCAACAAACAGACAGTGTGCAATGTGATTTTATTTAAATATCTGCTTTTCCTACTGTAGAGATTAATATCAGAAGTTGATATGATCCTAGTGTGTATAGCATACTTACTAGAGATTGTTGTCTACTTCTTTCTTTTCCTTTCTTCCTTTCTTCCTTTCTTCCTTTCTTCCTTTCTTCCTTTCTTTCTTCCTTTCCTTCTTTCTGCTCCAGACCTAACATACCTATTTGCGTTGGAAGCATCTGTTTAAATTCACTTTGTAGTCTATCTTCTGCTGTAGTTCTTTTGTAATTTCTTCGGTGGTAATTCTCTGTGGATCTAGTGGATGGCTAGGTGTTAGCTTTTGTCTTTTGTTCCTTACTTCATTGTATTTATTAGTCAATCTGATAAAACAGTGGTTTCACTCAGCTTTTTAAGTGCTTTATTTAAAGCAAATTGAAAATTTTATTAGAGTCTAGGATGGCCACTGTCTTACTTTGAACCATCTCTATCGAAATGGGATGCAAAAATAATATTAAACTTTATTATGAGAACAGCATTGTCAGGGAAATAACAAATGGAGCAAATAAACCCTGGGCTTGAGAGACTAAATACAAAAAATTATAAAGCATTAAATAGATCAGGTTTGACTAAGGGCACAGATTTTGGGAATATTTTTGTAACTTTTAATATATAAGCAGTAACATAACAGTCTGCAGATGACTGAAATACCAAAGAAGGAGGATAATTTTATTCACAAAAAAATATATGGCAGCAAAGGCATAAGATTAGTAAAAGGAAAAAAACAAAACAAAACAAAACAAAAACCAACCAACTGAGAGTTCAGTATCGTTGAGGTAAAGTATCATTGAGCTACAGTGCATAAGACTGTTGTGGAAGTAGCCAAAACTTTCTCATTTGGGCCTTTTAATCTAAATTGGACAAAAACTAGAAAATATAGGGAATAGCCTTTTATTTGCAGAGAGCTAATGAGACATTAATAAAGATTTTATCCTGCTCTTACTTCTGTGAATCAATTTAATGCAGGAAAGTCCAAAATGTTTATGTAAAGACAGAAAATGACAAAAGAGATTATGCTTCAAATGGTCATGGATATGGACACTGATTATAAAAAATAAAATCACGAAGTTGATGTTTGATAGAAATTTAAAGCCATTGATGCAGTATCTTGTAATGGTTAGGAAAGTGAACAAACTACAGGGATGTGTCAGCAGAGCACAAAAGCAGTAACGAGAAGAAACTACTACACAAAGTTCCAGTAAGAAAAAGCAAAATACTTTGTTGTGGCACTATACTATGTATAGAAATCGGGCTTATAAACATAAGCAAGTCCTATGAAAACATTATTATGCTGATGTTCCTTGGGGGCGGGGGAGGGACACAGTGGGGAAATTCCCTTTTAGAAGATTTTTATGTTAAAAATGTAAGCATGTTCAATTCCAGTTTGAAAAATTTGACTCTTAAATGTTTTAATGTGAAAGTCTGGTCTCCATTTGGGACACTCATCACCTTTTTAGGGTTCCTACAATGAAATTTAGGACAGAAAATTATTGTATCTTGGATGTAGAAGCAGCTTAGATGCCAGACTTCTTCACTATTAACAAATGCATTTTCACATATCCAATTTATACCAATTCTTGAGATACTGTTCCAAAAGTGATGTTACTGTAATTCTTGCTCATATTTATCATGCTTGCCCTTTTGTTCCAGACCTCCTTTTTAATCCTTTATTTTGTAATACAATTTGTCTTATTTCAGACATTAAAAGGATGTGGTTTATTGTAATTTTTACTGTATTCTATCATGTTTTTAATAACATCTAGAAACTACATTTACCAGGGGAGTTGTCATTTGTCAGTTAAATTATTTTTATCATTAAGTGGATATTATCAGGCTCTCTGAAAGGAAGCACGAGACTGAAATAATGGGACAAAGATCAAAGCCAGCAGCTACACAGAGTTTCTTGAGAGGAATCCCTGACTGGGAAAGAGAAGCTGGCTGATGGCATTATTTTTGTACAACTAATGAAAAATTCCCAAGAGGTTAAACCTTCTAGTAGTTTAGAAGATGTAATAAAAACTCATTTCAGGCTAATACAGAGTTCCAAACAATATTTCATATGCATTCAGTTTGCCCTTTGCTACTGGTACTTTTTCACCACCTTAAGCTTCTGTCCTGCAACCACACGCAGAATCAGACCTGTTTATTTCAGTGCTTATTCCCAGAAAAACTGTTGAGTAGGGTCTCATTGCTACTAATTCTTCTCTAATCTTTTTTATTGAGAAGCTCTGATCTTTTTATCAGTATTTTTGTATTTTATCAGTACTTAAATTTAATCTCAAACCTTTCGATTAACAAGATAGATTAACTGCCTGTGAGTGTATGTTTTCCTTGACTAAAAGGCTTCTAGATAAATGTAATAATTAAAATTCCAATAAATTAGTGGAAGCAGTAAAATATTAGCACATTTTCTCCAAATTCCTTGATATCTCATTAGAAAATTTTATAAGTTCTGACTTGTAATTAAGATCAAGTGTTTCATTCAATTATCTGGAATATACTTAATATGTATTTTAACATCACTGCAAACTGATATTTTTAAAATTATAATGGCTTTTCTAAAAAAGTTTTAAGTGCAAATCAGAGAATGCAAGATGCAGATCATAAATGTGGAGAACGGGCAGAAAAAGAAGGGAAGTAACAGGAAAAAGCTGATAATGATCAAAGAGTTAGTGATATATCAAATTAAAAAAGTATGAGAATTACACGATTCAGGAAATTTATTGAATAAAATGAAGCAAATTATCCAAAATAAGAGACAGTGAGCAAATTTTATGTTTTCTGAGAAACTTTTAAAAGTATTTTTCCTCTTACAACTGAAGTAAGTAGGTATAATCCTTATATAATATGGCCTGTGGTTTGTATGCTGATTTGTTATTTACTCACAAGGAAGAGCACCATTCATTAAATCACCAGAAGCATTTTGTGCAGTGTTACGAGTTTTCCTAACAGGAGATCCATCACAATAAAGAAGACTGCAATTATTAAGATCTGACAACTACACAATCCAAGAGATAAATTTAAAAGCTGTTTAACTATGATTCCAGCAGACTGTCACCTGCTATAATCTCTAAAAATATAAAGCACTTCAACATTTTCATCCTGTACAATCAGTTTTGAACGCATATGGATTTTCAGAAATTTTTAGATGATTAGGAAGGTAAATATTCCCTAGAAAACATGTGATACATTTCTTAGTTTCTTGTTTTTGTCAGAGCACAGTGAGGGACGGCTGCTCTGTAATGGAGGGGACCTGAGGGGAAGAAATATTGTATTAAAAAAAGAATGGTTTTGTTCCAAACCGTGCAATCTCCTTGCGCATGCTGCAGGAGCGTGCAGAATATCTGCTTGGAGAGTCTTGGCACTCTTTTCCCTGATATTCAGAAAAAAAGATATTCTGGATATTCTGAGGCAAGGATATTGTGTATCAAGTTGGCATTAGTTGTTTTCTAACTACTTTGGCACTCATGGTTTTGGCGGCGGTTTTGTGTCATTAAATCTATGCTACATAGCCCTAAGAAATATGTGACTGTGGCCTCAGATTGAGTCACCATTTCCAGGACTAACCATGTTCAGATACTTGTGCCAAGTGACATTTTCAGCATAGATAGGCAAAAGTGTTGAACAGCTGACTGGACTGTAGGAAAATGATGCTCAGTCAACACTCCTTTAGATGTGCTTCTTTGTCATTTAACACACTCAAAATGTCTTACAGTAGTATTTAAGCTATCTTACTGATCCAGTCTTTCCATCAGGATCAGGAACTTCTTTTTCAGGGAAACTTTTTACTGCAAGTTCCTTCTTGGTGTAAGGTTTTCTCCCTTTCTTATCTCAAAACTTAATTGGAGAACCATAACAGCAATTAGTTAAATGATCCAAAGCATTTTTTTTCTCAGCAATCTCACCTGGAGAATAAGAACAGTACATAGTTCTTGTGATTGCCTTAATTTATCCAGACTTGATAATCTGAAGTAATTCCATATTTGCTTCCTGGAAAGGCAATCTTCTGCTTCATGAAGACCACCCAGCCCCAGCCTGAACTTCTTGCTCTTGGCAAGTCTTTGCTCAGATCTTAGGCAATGTTATTAGCCTTTGCTGCTGCTGTCATTGCTTAAGACCTAATTTAAAATATCTTTTGCCAGATATATATTTTAAGACAGATCCTTACCCCGATGCTATCATACTTTTATTTTCTTTATTTCTTTTTCATCCATTACCTTAGATAAGTGTGTAACTGTAAATATGCATGTAGTGTCACTGAAATCCACAAGGCTACTTATTTGGGTACAGGTTTGGGGGGTTTTTTGCATGTTTGGTGACAGGCTTGGCTAGAGAAACAGGTGAAGTCTGCCATTAGACAGTACGGTAATGCAAGTAACAAAGAATACAAAGAAAGGTGGAAAAGGAACTTCTTACCCTGGAATATGAAAAACGTGGAGCAGCAATTAATTTTTTAAAGGTTGAAAGGTTTCTGGGCTTCCATTCTGCTAAAAGAGGTAAGGAAATATACTTTATTTTATATTTTTAAAATTTCAGCAAAAATTAGTTTTTCATATAAGAACTGTAATTCTGGAAACCAACTATTATAGCTAGGTCTGAGCATATTGGTGGCAGAAATGTAAGTTTTCACCCAGTAATAGATACGATACTTCATTCCATTAATCACTATTTCAGCTGCTGCTAACATAGGGGAGAGAAAATTTAGAGATGCTGATTTAGCCACTGTTTTTTACACAACAGTGGTAGCAAAAAATAATTACCGTTAATGCAACAGTTTTTGTTTTTATAAAGTGGTATATAAAAATAGTAAAGCTGGATTAATTTGTACATAAATCCCAAGAGAGCAGTGACTTCTATAAGAAAAGCTAAAAAGAAAATCAGTAGTTTTGCAGGAACAAGTTTTCGTCACCTTAATTGTCTACCAAAACCAGACTGAGCATCTTAACCAAGTTATTAGCATACTTTCCCCTTTTATCCAGGAAGGCTCTGTTCCTCTCTAGGCTCAGACTTAAGAAAAGCAGTTTGCTTTTGAATAATTTTATAGTTGTGGTAGGTTGCTCCAGTGGCATGGCCTACTTGTTTTAACGTCTATACTACACTCCAGATTGGTAAAGAGTAATTTTATTCTGTTCTGTAATTCCATTATTCTTTATTTGGTGAGATCTGTAATGGCGTGCATGTGGCAAAAATGCAAGATATTATGAAAAAAGAAAGAGAAAAAATTAATTCAAAATTTGAAAGTATTATAAATGTCATTAAAATTTTCTATTTGAGCTCAAAATGCTTATTTCAGATTGTCTTCATTAGATTATTCTAGCAGAATTAAATATATTGTTAAAGTTGATTTCATGTTCTAATTGGCTTTAGTGATCTGGCCTCTAAAAGGTGTCATTTATTTGATGAGACACAGTACTTTACTTGAGTAAATACCAGCTGATACATCCATTATTTAAATGCTGCAAAAGGTTATACACATTATATTTATTTATCAACAACAAAACTGCCTGTATCAATGGTAAACAGAAGCAGCTTGATTTCATGCTCCAGACTGGAAAACAACTTCCAAATGCTGATTATCCTAGAGCTACCTTTTCTGACACCCTGAAAGCTATTGTTTCATTATCACCACCTGCCATTGCTGTTACAGATTCGTAGGTGTGATAGTTTAACTTTGCTGGCAACCAAACAAGACACAACCACTCACAGCACCACCCTACCCCTCCACCCATTCCCTCCGCCACCCAGAGAATCAGGGAGAGAATTGGAGGAGTAAAGGTAAGGAGACTTGTAGGTTGAGATAAGAACAATTTAATAATTAGAGCAAAATAAAATTGAAATAGGAATGATAATAATCACACAATCACAGAATGTTGGGATTGGAAAGATCGAAAGATCATCCAGTCCAACCCCCTGCCAGAGCAGGAACCTAAATGAGTCCACGTATCTTCACATTGCAATGGTTTGGAATTCATGTGCTGGCTGTTGATGTGAAAGCTTCCTTATGCTACTTTCATCCCTCCTCACCTTCAGTGGCTTCATGGGGATTTTCCGGAGGGAAAATCCTACCCTCTCTGTCAATTCTGGGTTTTACTAACTACTACACTTCTCTTCTCCACCCCCTGCTTCCAGTCCTCTCTTCTTGGAAACTGCTCAAGCACAGTGTCCTTGTAGTTATCAACACTGTTCTCATAAAAATCCTCACTGAAACCAAAACACAGGGCTTTCTAGCTACTAAAGAAAATTAACCCTAACCTAGCAAAAACCAGGATAGTAGGTGAAGATGAAAATTGTAACCAGTGAATCTTCCTCTATTCTAATGAAAAAATTACTATAAAAATTATTCACTATGAAAAAAAAATAGGTGAAGATGAAAATTGTAACCAGTGAATCTTCCTCTATTCTAATGAAAAAATTACTATAAAAATTATTCACTATGAAAAAAAAACCAAACCAAAACAAAACAAAAAAAAAAAAAAAAAAGGTTTCTTTCTAGCATGTCCAGATTCAGCTGAGTACAACAAAACTAGTATCCATTCAGGAACAGGCTCAAGCTTACTGGTATTTTGACCCATTCTCCTGAAATAACATGAAAGCAACAGAATGGCTGAGAAAAACTTGTACAAAAAGGAACTCAAACCCCTTTGACTGATATAGGTGAGGTTGTACTGGTCTGCAAAGGTGTAAGTAGACTTCAGGCTGTTGGACCTGAAGTCTACTTTCAAACTACCCAGAAAGATGGATTGATTACCAGAGAGTTCCATTTTTCTGCACTTACACTTGGAGTTTGCAGTTTGTTATGTGCTTATGTCATTAATATCGATACTGGCACCATTCAAAACTTGCGTAAAACAGGTGAATCAAGCTAAGTCATACAGCTAGCTAAACTCCTGTCTATTTTCTTTGTAATTGTGTGGAGGATGCTTCATCATCTGGCAGAATTTTGAGAACAAAAATCTGAATTGGCCTGGCTGCCTTGCTTATGTCTCCTTCCAGGCAATCAAATCAATTTCCTAAAAACTCCACCCTCTGAAATGTCCATTCGCCCCATCACAAATGAACGGATAGAGAATTATGTCACATCTTCATCTCCTGACAGATTTTTTGTCTTTGAGGCTCTTTCTACGTTCCTACTGCCATGTGCACCATGGAGTGCTGATGTTATGCTGGAACCATGTTCATGAGAACTATCAGACCTTCATATTTAATTAACAGTTAATTAAGAGCCCTTCTGGCCTTTGTAGTTAACACTATGCCAAATTCAAGAAATAATTTGGATAGGTAATTATGAATGCTATTTAAAAATAGTGAGTTGAAGAATCTACAAGATTTTACCTTGACAAAAATATGATTGCCAAAATTGTCACTGACGAATACATATTTGGGATGAACAGGCAGCATTTAAAAGAAAAAAGTTATTTTTTTCCCATTGTCCACAAAAGCTCACTAGAAATTAAAAATAAATTTGTAAGATCTCCAAAGAAAAGAATATGAAATGGAAGAGGGAAAAAAGTCATTTCTTAGCTATCTTTTTTAATGGATGAAAATATACAACATCCAGTGCCAGTTGCCAGGGACTGGGCTTTGCAGCTGGGACTGATTGTCTCACTGCAGTGCACATTACAAGACTAGGGACCAAGTAGTCACTGTCATGCACAGTTCAATGTTATAGCAATTTTTATTTCACTTGTACAGCCTTGCAAAAATTGTTATTTACAAAACCAAATATATTATTTTGTAATCTGTTTTTTCAGTCTGCTTTTTATTCACTCATTCCCACAAGTCACCATTTTCTGTTTGTATTATAAGATTACATTAATATCCTTAATGTAACAGTATTTGAAGCAAAACATTTATGAAAGTGAATGGTTTGCACATGTAGTGGTAAATGCCTAAAGTACCTAGAGGGTGGTTAAAATACAGTATAACTGTATACAAACAAAGGTGCAAAATAGTCTCATATTTTTGTTGCTTTTTAACAAAAGCGGTAGATGATTGTAGCTACAGAGTTGCTTGGGCTTGAGATGACCTCTAGGGGTCACCTGATACTTTCTCTTATAAAGCACAGGGTTTAATTAATTATTTCTAAATCAGCCCAAGAAATAAAAGACTTCTTGAACAGTTTTTCACTTTAAGCTAGTGATGGCACAGTCTGTTTCGTATACGAACTCTTATTTGTTCAGATATTATACAGTATTTCCTAATGTGTAACCTATTTTTTCCCTTCTACATGTTAAATGAGTTTCTCGGTCTTCTTTGATTAATCCAAAAAATGGCCTATTTTATGACATGCCTTTAATTATTTGTAGACAGTTCCTGTTATGTCATTTTCCTCTGGACAGCACTTGCTTAACTCTGTAATCCCACACAGATCTTGTTTCCCAAACACCTCCCTTCAGTTGCAGTCTATCCAGCTTCCTTGGCCAGAGCACATCCTTTCAAATACTGTGTCCCTAGACAGTATTCTAATTGTTAATCACTGTTGAGAACTGAATAGCCATCTTGCTCAGTATTTGAGTTGTGCTTTTCCAGAATGAATGAAAAATACCATCTGAGCCAAAAGTGAACCCTACAAACAAGGAGGAGGAAAAGGGCAATTTAAGGGGAAAATTAAAAGTGATGTTAAGAGGGGCAGCAGCTAGGAGAGTCCTGAAACTCTCTCCCCTGGTTTACTCGTGTCAGTCAGGTGTAACCACAGAACAGCAAGAGCTATTGTTGTTCTGATGAGCCCAGGAAAGGTGTGTATATTATCGCCCTTCTTGCATACAAGTGTTCCCATGATTCGAAGCAGGCTCATTAGATCATCCCCTTTGCCATAAATGGTCTTATGGTATGATATTCTACTATCTTAATATAGAAAAATAAAACATTTATCTCTTTTGCAGCAGTGTGAAATATTAACGTGGGATCAATTTATATTTGATCCTGGGGAGAGAATTAAAGGTCGTTGTACCTTTGCTTTTTATTTATTATGTAGCAATCCCTTCTGGCCCTGAAAGATAGGAATTTTATTAATCATTAATGTGGTTTTGTATTTTTAAAATGTATGTTTTGTCTTTTATTACTTCCTAAAATTTGAATAGATTTTTTCTTGAAATTATAAAAATAAGGATCTTTCAACCAGTGAATATTCTATAACTTTAAAATTTCTTTTAACTCTGATTCATGGCAAGAAACTGAAATCACAAAATATTTAATGGAGAAAATATTCTGAAAAAGTTTAACTTGAACATAGCCAGATGTCTGGTTTGAATTTTCAGTCAAAACAAAATAGTAGCATTGTAGTTTAAAAACCTACTGCATTCATTTTCATGTGGGATCAGTCTTCATAGATGTACTTCATACTAGTCCATAGTGTAGTGACTCCTCTGATTTACCATGGCACTTGTTCAGAAGGAATCTCATACTGTAATGAAAGACAGAACTTGAGGGACTCTACCCCTCTGGGAAAACATAGAAAGCTTAATTATAGATCCTGTCAGAATGTCACTGCTTTGGAAAGATAGTCAATGTTTTTTTGACCTGGAAAAAAAAAAAGCGCGCTATTCAAATAGATTTTTTTTGTTATTTCATTTATTCAAAACGCACTATTCCAGGAAGAAATGCTTCAACTAGATTTTCCAAATGAAAATTCAGTATTTTTAATGGAACATGTTAATTAGAAGAAATTACATCAATCAATAAATTTGGATATCCAAATAGGCTACCTAGTAATGATACTGTGCATCTTTTGATTCTCTTCTGACTTTTTTCTGATCACTCTATTTTATAATCCCTCTATCAATCTGTTAATAATATATTGACAAATTTTACACTACAGAGTCTCAGAAATAGGCCATTTTTATCTAATATTTGAATAGTACCAATACATTATGTCCACCATTACAAAACAGTAATTATTTGCAGCATGCCCTTTGACAACAATACCAATATTCAGTATTTAGATTTTTTTTTAAACATGCATATGCATCTTACAGTGCCATTAAATATACATTTGAAGCCATATATTTAGTGTTCATATACATTCTGCATGCATATACATGCATTTCTAACGTTAAGTAAAGTTTCCCTTCTCTTCAAAGCTGACCATCTCATGGTATTTTTGGACTACCTAGAGTGGCCAGCTCAAAATTACTTTTTTCAACTGGCCTCCTCTAATGCTCTGTGAACCTTTTATTCCTTCCTCTTTGACTTACAAGTTTTTTTTAAAAATAGTACACTTATGGGAAAAATAATAGAACAAACCAAATTTTATTATTTTATGCTTTCTTTTTCTACAATAAGACCACCAACCAGCCGAGTCACTTTCTCCTTACTTCAGTTCAACACTCCATTATTGCTTCCATTCTCCCAATAAATACATGCACACTAACATTGACATACATTCACTTCATAGGTCCCTGTTTAGTTATTGATACCAGGAAGCAAATACTGTTCTACAGTTGTGAGGCAATATTCCATTTTATACATTTCTTAGGATTCACAGCAGATTTTCATTCTTTTCCATTGTTTTGCTTTCTGATCACATGTTAGATTATATCTGTTCATTTACCCCTTTATTTTCTAGTTAATGAAAGGTAGAATAACCATTGTAGTCACAAAAATAAAATGGTTCTATATACTTTTCCTAAATGTTGTTGTTTATTTTAAAGATTTCAAGAATCATTAATCTACTTGAAACCAGATTATACTTTATACTCATATGGATATTCCCTATGGAAAATTAAAGATGCTTGAAACTACATTCTATATGGTCTTTTAGAAACTATTTTTTATTCTTTTTTTCCTCAATTTGGATTGTAAAGCCTCCTCACTCCTGAGGTCCTTTTAGTGAAATAAAATCTAAAAGCCTCAAACCTGTACTATCTCAGGAGCAACCTTGTGTTGTCTTCTGCTCTCAGAGAAACTGTCTTTACAAATATTTCATGTTCATCACCACCACCAGTAACAGCCCAGCTTATTCAAAGGTAGGTAAGGTGGTTTGTAGTTTCCCCATTCCTTTGGCACTCAGGCACTAACTAGTTCTCAGTTAGAAAGAACCACATGTTGTGTGAGCCTGTATGAACCAGACATCATTATTTGCCCATTCAGGTGATCTTCAGATATTAAATTTCTTCTTTGATCAATGTTTAATTTTTTGTATAGACCCATGAGATTGTCCTGGAAAAGCAAGAGCATAGTCTGTGTTTGGCAGTGAGAATTCCTTCCCAAACCTCAGCACACTGCAGCACCAGCCCCTAGAGAGACTTCAGCAGTTTCAGGTGTCAGTTATCTCTTTGGGTTTGGGTTCCACAGTAACTTTATTTGGACTTGCTATTTCCAAAGAGATTGTATATTCCAAATTTATCAGCTTCTTTGGACTTCTCTTCCTCACTTCAAACTTAAGTCCCTGCTTAAGCCAACATAGCTTCTTCATCTATCTTCAGTTAGTCTCTTCCTTTTGTACCGATTTGTTACATCACTGCTGGAAATGTTACAGTCTCTGTCGAGTTATACATGAGAATTATGTACATGTATTTTACCAAGTGCATAGTCTTCATTGCATTCTTAACTTTCTTTAAGGACTGTGCGTAGCACATAACTCCAATAACAGACTTCTGTGACTCTCATTTGCAGTTCTCCCTCTCCCCTGCATCCTTTCTCACCTGTATACTCACCCTTAGCTGGCTATAGGGTCTTTTGGCATCTCATTTCAGCAATTTGCTAGTAAAAAATTCTAATACATTTTTTGTTTATCTATTTGATTCACAATATGATTTTGCTTGCTCAGTAAACATACCTAAACAATTATTTAACCTTAATATCTGAATATTACTATGTGTATTTATAATAACATGGTATGGAGTCAATCTGCTCAGTCCCTATTCAGGAAATTCAAAATCAATGTATTTGGCTCTAAGAAAGGATTGTAAAAGCCGTTCTGTTAAAGATTTTAAATAATTTTATCTTGCTTTTTATTAAAGATCACTTCCCTACTTGCAAACAATAATTAATTTTATCTTGGTCTTACTTTCTAGATCCCATGATAAAGTATCAACCAGTAAGGGTATGGATATCAGCAAAGCAGTTCAAATTAGCAAATACTTATCTCTAACAAAGAGTCAAGTTATTATAACACAGAACTTTTCAGCTCTGTTGAAAGAAAAAAAAAATGTGCACAAACTAAGTTATTTGAATAATCAGGATATAATATTTTTAAATTTTACTGAAAATAAGCTGCTTCACCTTTTCCTCAGAAGTAAACTTTATTGATAAAGGATAGTAATTTTCTATGACTAAAAATTCCCACTATGAAGCTAGCTATTTATTAACAATGAATCTTCAGTAGAAAACAAATTTCTTCCTCTTGTTCCGACAGATATCATTTTTCCTGAAAAATATATGTAAGATTGTTTGCCAGTAGGAGCCAGTTAGGGGCCATTTTCTTAAAAATCTAAGTCTATTTTGACTTGTTCATCAAAGAACACTGTGGTGATGCTTACCCAGGGTTTGAGCCTGGGAAATCTGGGATGTAGTTAACTACGGTTGTGATAACTAGTTTCTTCATTTAAAACAGTCTTTTTTGCTACAGTTTAAGATGATCCTTTCCCAGAATTATTCTAACCATCCAGTTTCTGAAATCTCATTTGTATAAGACATTTCTGTTACTTTCACATGGAGGTGACTCATCTCTACAGTCTGTGGTCATGAATGTTTCTGCCTATTATGGTTTCCACAATAATGAGAAATGCTCCAAATTACCTGATTTTAAGGACATACAGATAAAAATACAAGTATAGGAAACCAGATCCAGTTCTAGCTATTCTCTAGGAATGGACACTTGATCATCATACAGATTGGTCAGATTATTTTTTTTTTAAATTCACACAAATATGGTAATAGTAGTCTTTTCCCATGAGGCTAGTTAACAACTACCCCTGCTCATCTGTAATTAGTGAACACACTCTAGCCGAACCACTGCTGCTCAGCCAAACCACTGCCATGCTAAGAAAATCACATTGTGTCTACTGTTCTCCAACTTTTACACTTAAGAGTTTCCCTCTAGCATCACATCAGCTCAGGGAACCAGGAGCACAAATCAACAACAGATGAAGCTTGCAGGAACGTGTAATACCAGTAGAAAAATTCTGAAGCCATTCACAAGAACAAACAATTTGACAGGATTGTCCCATTGCTGTAAAAGAGAAAGCAAGCTGCCTCATTTCTTACAAGAATCATGGCTTCCAGATCAGCTCCTCATCTACAGAGACTGCATGAATGAAGTGTTGGACCAAGCTCTGATCACTGTGATTAAATCACATCAGCATACTTTGCTGATCAATTCAAGGAAAAATGCAGGGAATTTTTTCAGTAAAAATTCTATTTCTGATCTGATCAGATCCACCCATACCATCACTGACAGAGTTTGATCTCAACATACATATCTAAGATTTTGGAGCTTTGAAAAATACTTGTTAAAACTCATTAAATGGATTTCTGTCCCTTCTAGCTAGATCCCCATTACTAAAATAAGTTATACATCTGCCTTCACAAAAACATGTTCACCACACTTGTTGAAACACACAGTGGCCCACACAGCCCTCAAATTAAGACTGCCAACAGTCCCTACTTCTCACACCCCAAATCTGCCCAACCTGTAACGTCCACAAGAAAGTTAATTGGCAAAATGGCCGGTTCATGGCCATGAGGAAGGCAAAAATTTTCTCTTTATGGTAATAGATCCCTCTGACAGAATACACTGTGAAGTATCTTAACGTACATTACTGCTATGACAGAGAGGAATGGTCCAGCGCTTAATTTATTGGTCCTGTCAGGATGCATGGTAGCCAACCTTCTCTTCAATCCCAAAACAAGAGCAGGGTGAGAGCATTAGGTACCACTGTCTCAGCTGATGACAGCACGCAAGTGCAGCTATGTCTCACTCACCACTGACACAGCCATGGCACTCACTCAGCTACAGGTGGTCAGACCTTAGAGAAAGAGCTGATGGCTGAAAAGGCATCCAGGCAAGATGAAGGTGAGAGTGACTGAATGGGAGATGTACTTCATTCTGAAATCATGCAGATCTTCCCTGTCAAATTAGTACAGCAATCTGTGTTCACATTTGCCTCCTCACAGAGCTTCTAAATTTCTAAAAATGCCCTTTCTTTCACCATCTTGCTAGAAACCTATATCCTTTCCTAGGACTTGATAGTTGTTAAACACTTGCTTCCTTCGTGCAGAGCTGCTATACTCTGCAATACGTTACAATCGATGGAAGTAATGAAGTTTATGGCAGGTATAGAAAACGACTGGCACTTCTATCACGCTCTGCCATCATCGCATCGGGCTCACGCTGACATCATTAACTTCTTTCTTCTCTGGCTTAGCAATTCCATTAAAGTATTGCTCCTAACTCAGAAAGCTGTTAATGGATCACATCCCACCTATACTAAAGATCTGATTTCAATTTACAAATGCAGATCACAAAATCCAGGACAAAGGGAGTTAGTACTGCGTAGAAAGTCTTGTTAGCTGAAGGGATAGAGATGTGGAGATCCAAGGTATTGGAAAAGTTTAGACAGATCCATAACCATCATTAAACATTTTAAAGAAATACTGCCAAAATGTCTGCTTTGAAAAGACCTGTTCATGTCAGAACAAAAATGACACTGAAAATTTATATGTAGCATTTCACTTTACATTAACACATTTTGAAAAGATATGTTTTTAAATGGTCATTTTCATTTTACAGTCTAAATCTTTGGAATTCTATGGAGGAAACATTGCAAAATGTTTATGTTTTCTCCTGATTCAGGATGAAACTAAACTTTTGTATTCTGCTCAGTCCTTCTCCATATGGGCTGCATCAAATCTATATAAACACCAGACTGCATCTATAAGATTTTTGAAAAACTGGAGCTGTGGGAAGAAGCAGAAAGTATTCAGTTCAAATGAAAATAACTTTCCAAGCCTTACCCTAAGATGTGCTTTTGAATTAATACTTAGAGTTCCCTGACATTAATTTGGCAGGACTAATTGACTAAAATCAGTAATGATATAGAAAACTGTATCTCTAGGAGCTTGCATTACTACTCTAAGCATTCCTTTCAACTCAAGCAACAGTTGCTCTTAGGGATTCGGAGAAAAACACTCTACTGCCTTTACTTACACATGTACTAGTGCATTCAGAGTCAGCACTATATTGGGGTTGACTTGAGTCAATCCAGCTGACCCATTACACGGCACTGAGCTCGGTGGCTGTGTGCCTGCCTCAAAGTGCTTTTTGTAGAGGAAGAGTGTTACCAACACTATTTTTGACCAAGCAAACCATTTGTGAATAAAAGCTTCTTGAAAGATTTGCTTTCGAAAAAAGGCAGCTTAGCACTAGTTTAAGGCCCAGTTAAAGTTCTGAGGGGCATATGCTCAAAAAAACCTCACTTAGGATTTTTTTTTTGTGCTCAAAGCCACCTATGCTTGAATTTCTATATAAGCACATGTGGTTGGACATGACAAACAAAGGGGCTAGTGAATTAGGTTTCTACATTGTGTCAATGTGAGGTCTCTGAGAAATTTGGCATCTGAACTTGTATGTGCACTTGGAAAGTCTCCCTTGCCGGTGTACTAGGTCTGCAGCTTCTACGTCATTTGTCTGTGTTCTTCCTCTGGCAGAGGCTGAAAATCATTGTGAATTTCAGCACTCCAAATTGGCTGGGTAAAACCATGCCTGGACAGTGTCACTTAATTTTTCTTTTACTTTATTATTAAGCCTTTTATTCCATGAAGACGGAAAAGCCAATTCTCCTTGAGACTCAGTAGCTCCAAAGGCTACCAGGATCAGGGCGTGGGGCACCTCACCACTGGCTTCTTGGACAGGTCTGCTGGGAGCGGGCCAGAGAAATGCAGCCTGCATTAGAAACCGTACACCCCCGATCACTTTACCTGCTGTAACACAGGAAAAATTTTTGACTTGGTAAAACGTTTCTTCTAGCCTCCGCTGGCTGAGCTCGTCAGATAATGTGCTCAGCCATCAAGCATATAACTTCCTCGGGGAAGCCGAGTAAGAGATAAGAGCCGCCATGGGGGACTGAAAGTGCAACTCTGTCCTCTGACATTTTGTAAAGTTAAATTACAGGGGCGTTATCTTTTGTATTTTATTTCCCTTATTAGACAGCGCGGGTGCTGCTTCATGGGATGCAGTTGCTGAAGTGAACCACCCCGTGGGATGCTTATTTGCTCGCATTAACGCAGGAATCCGAGCTCTGCTCAGATTTATTTAAACACTAGCGTGGAAAA